>NC_084801.1:136349443-136650366 GCF_963169125.1 Humulus lupulus | reverse complement strand
AGTTCGACGAAGAACTTGAACCCTTCGCCCCTCATATTTCCAGCACACCGTTTCCTCAGGGATTCAGAATTCCTCATGTCCCACCATTTGATGGGAATTCGGATCCATACAGTCATTTAAGTACGTTCAACATAATCATGCGAGCCCGTAATGTGGGCTACGAGCTTAGATGCATGCTGTTTCAAGCCTCGCTCACGGGACAAGCAAAAAACTAGTTTGAAAAGTGTAAGAGGCATTCGATTGCTTCTTGGGATCAATTATCTAGGTATTTCAAGAATCAATTCAAAGCCATGGTCGGAATTAGGCCTGAGGCGTCTGCCTTGACCATTGTTCGACAGTAGCCAAATGAAACATTGAAAAGTTACCTCACAAGGTTTAATTTGGAAGTCGCCCGAGCACGTGACGTGGACGAAAGCAGCCATTCAATGGCTGTCCGTGTCGGAGTAATGCCTGGAAGTCCTCTCTAGGAGGATATGCAGAGGAAGCCCATAAGGTCCTTAACCGAGTTCAATCGACAAGCTCAGAGGTTTGAATGTAGAAGAGGCGAGGTCAGCTTTAAATATGACCTCTCAGCCCATAACTAAAACAAAAACACAAACTCTACCTCTACCTCGGCGGATCCTACGACCTTAAAACCCCCCAAGGACAATCCTTCTAAAAGGAAGAAGAATGAAGGGAATAACCCCAAGTCGGAAGGAGGAAATAAGAAGAGAGGGGAAAGATATTTCTCCGTATACAAAGTGTATACCGAGCTCAACGAGTCTCGGGAGAATATCTACCTGGCTAATGAAAACCAGGTCCCTTTCAGACGATCGGACCCCATGAGGAACCAAAAAACGAAAAGAGACTCAAGCAAGTGCTACAGATTCCATAGAGATATCAGACATACAACCGATGAGTGCTGAGAATTAATAGATGAGATCAAAGGCCTGATCTCGAGGGGATATTTTAGACAGTATGTTAGGAATCAAAACCCCAATCAGGCTTCCACCAGCCAGAGGGCAGTAGCGGCTCCACCTGCCCAGAATAATGACTCCCGAGCGAGGGAGGATAAACGACCCCCTCCGATTGATGGAGAAGATGTCATAACCATTTCGGAGGGACCACATATTGTAGGATCGGGCAGGAATGCCCAGAAATGATATGTGAACGAACTGAAAACTGGTGGCGGGTCTCCCTACGAACCCGAACCCAGAGCTCCAAAACATCAAAGGGTTGAATGTCAACCCATAACTTTTACTGAGGATGACGCATCTCATGTACAATTTCCTCACAATGACCCACTGGTCATCACCGTTCAGCTTGCGAACAAGAGGATACACCGAGTCCAGGTTGATAACGGAGCTCAGTAAATATCCTCTACAAGGCCACCTTAGGAAAGATGGGACTCACGCTTCGTGACCTAAAAGCCTGTGCAACGACGTTGTACGACTTTTCAGGAGAAGGGATTGTCTGTATGGGATCCATCAAACTCCCCGTAACCTTGGGAGACTTCCTGGTCTCAACAACCAAGATGATGGAATTCGTAGTAGTGGATCTACCATCGGCCTACAACGTACTGCTCGGGAGACCTGCCCTAGTAGGGCTGGGGGTAGTTTCGTCTGTAAGGCATCTGGCCATCAAGTTCCTGACTTCTAGTAGAATCGAAACTCTGAAAGGAGACCAGCTCGCAGGGAGGGAATGCTATAGCATTTCTGTTAGTGGAAAGAAACAGACAAGTGCACAAACACTTGTCATAATTCAGAATAAGGATGGGACAGTCTTCGAGATAGACGAATAAATTGATCCAAGAATAGAAGAAAGAGCTGATCTCGAGCCGTTAGAAGAGCTCGAAGAGGTCAAGCTCGAAGAAGTTGACCTCCTGAAAACTGTGAAGGTGGGGAAAAACCTTCCGGAAGAAACAAAATAACAATTAATTTTCTTTTTGAAAAAGAACCAGGATGTTTTCGCGTGGTCACATTCGGACATGGTAGGAATAAGTCTGAATGTGATAAACCACACTCTAAATATTGACAAGAACTTCCCCCCGAAGCAGCAAAATTGAAGACTCCTGGACGACGACAGGAAGAAGGCCCTGAAGGAAGAGGTCGACAGGTTAAAGGCAAATCAATTCATAGGAGATGTCTTCTACCCAGATTGGGTCACTAACCCGGTGCTAGTTCCAAAACCTAACGAACATGGTGAACCTGTATTGATTACTCAGACCTCAATATAGCATGTCCTAAGGACTGCTTCCCCCTACCTCGGATCGACCAGCTCGTAGATGCCACAGCTGGGCATTGACTTATGTCATTCATGGACGCTTATTCTGGATATAACCAGATTGTCATGCATGCCCCGAAACAAGAGCGTACGAGTTTTGTGATAGATAAAGGACTATATTGCTACAATGTCATGCCGTTCGGGCTCAAGAATGCTAGAGCCACATACCAACGAATCGTAAACATGATGTTCTCCGAACAGATAGGTAATAACATGGAAGTTTATGTTGATGATATGTTAGTTAAATCTAAACATAACAATAACCATGTGGACGACCTTGAAGAATGCTTTGCCGTGCTACAGAAGTACAACATGAAGCTCAACCCCCAGAAATGCTCTTTTGGAGTATCGTCAGGGAAGTTCCTAGGTTTCATTGTAAATGCTCGGGGAATAGAGGCAAATCCTGACAAGATCCAAGTGTTAATTAACATGCCCTCACCTCGAAAGCATAAGGATGTCCAGAGTTTAACTGGACGGATGGCGGCATTGAGTAGGTTTATCTCAAAATCTACGGACTGTTGTCTTCCATTTTTCAACCTTTTGAGAGGGGGCAAAAAATTCGAATGGACAGAGGAATGCGAGCTGGCATTTCAGGAGCTCAAAAAGCACCTCGCGGAACCTCCTATCTTGTCGAAACCTGTCACAGGAGAAATTTTTTACCTATATCTCGCTACAACTGAGCACGCCATTAGCGCCGTGCTCGTCCGAGAAGAACAGAAGGTGCAAAAGCCAGTATACTATGTCAATAAAAGGTTACTGGGGGAAAAATCGAGATACCCCTTAATGGAGAAGTTGGCTCTCAGCCTAATCCACTCATCTTGAAAGCTTCGCCCCTACTTCCAAGCGCACCCCATCCATGTGCTGATCGACCAACCACTACGACAAGTCTTGTCCAAGCCAGAAGCCTCGTGCCGATTGTTAAAATGGGTTGTTGAGCTCGGGCAATTCGAGATCACTTATCATCCGAGGACAACCATAAGAGGACATGCCCTGTCAGACTTCATTGTGGAATGCACTAGAATGACTGACAACGAAGTTATAACCCCAGCCCACGAGCTGTAGAAAATTTATATCGATTGGTCTTCCAACGAAAATGGATCGGGCGCAGAAATAATACTGATCACCCCAACTAGAATTCGATTTCACTCTGCTTTGAGATTTGATTTCGAAGTGTCAAACAATGAGGCTGAATACGAAGCTCTACTGGCGGGACTTCGAATAGCCAAGGAACTCAAGGCTAAGGCGATACATTGCTACAGTGACTTCCAGTTGGTAGTCAACCAAATTTTTGGGGAATACCAGGCTCGTGGGACAAGAATGGCTGCATATTTAGAAAAAGCAAAAGCAGCTCTCAAACATTTCAAATTCTACATAATAGAGCAGGTTCCCCGAGAACAAAATTCGAATGCAGACGCCCTAGCCAGGCTCGCCACATCCACCGAGGTCGACGAGCTGAGTGTTGTGCCAATCGAGCATCTATCGACACCCAATATAAGCGAGCCTAAACATGAAGATGTGTGCATGATTAACTCTGAGCCAACCTGGATGACCACAATAGTTGAGTACCTTGAAACTGACATTCTCCCAGCAAAACGGAACAAGGCTCGAAAATTGATGTATCAGATTCCCAGATACACTACTGTAGAAGGAAGGCTATATCGAAGGGGATACTCTATGCCACTACTCCGATGTGTGACTCCACCCGAGGCTAAGAAGATCCTAGAAGAGATACATGAAGGATTCTGTGGGGACCACATAGGGGGCATAACCTATCTAAGAAAATTATACGCCAAGGATACTTCTGGCCCATTATCAAAGCAGACTCATTTGATTACATCAAGAGATGTGATAAGTGTCAACGGTTCGCCACAATCCCCCAAGCTCCACCTTTCGAGCTAACTATGATGACCTCCCCATGGCCATTTGTTGTCTAGGGAATTGACCGCATAGGCTCATTGCCAACTGGCAAATAAGGAGTTAAGTACGTAGTAGTCGCAGTAGTTTACTTTACGTAGTGGACCAAGGCTGAATCTCTAGCAATAATTACCTCGAAGAAAGTCTTGGACTTTGTGGTAAAAAATATAATCTGCCGATATGGAATGCCGAGGAAGATAGTATCGGATAATGTTACTAAGTTCGATAGTGAACTGTTTACCAACTTTTGTGAGAAAAATGGGATAATAAAGAACTTCTCCTCTGTGGCCCATCCTCAAGCGAATGGCCAAGTCGAGGCTATGAACAAAACCCTGAAGAATTATATGAAGAAGAAATTGGAAGAAGCTAAGGGAAAATGACCTGAAGAGTTGCCCCAAGTCTTGTGGGCATATCAGACCACAGCTCGTACTTCAACAGGACATACCCCTTTTTCTCTGGCATATGGATGCGAGGCTATGCTACCAATCGAGGTTGAAATACCCACCATTCGTACCCACGCTTATGATCAAGCCTCGAACAAATCCCAGCTCGAAGTAAGTCTGGACCTGATTGAAGAAAGATGGGACGAGGCTCAGCTAAAAAATGCAGCATATCAGTAGCGAGCTACCCGGTATTTCAATAGAAAGGTTCGAGGCAGAAAATTCAGTTTGGGAGACTTTGTGCTAAGGCATGTGTTCTTAGCTATGCGGGATCCGGCTACTGGCGTGCTCGTGCCTAATTGCGAAGGACCTTATCAGATCGAATCGATTATCCGACCTGGCGTCTAAAAATTGGCAAGATTGAATCGGGATTTGGTACCACGATCATGGAATGGCGAACATCTACGATCTTACTATCAATAGTGTGGGAATGATGTCACCTGTAACCGTGCTTGTTTTTCTTTACTATGCTTCTATTAATAAATTGTTCAATTCCGAATAAAGTTCATTTTCGTATCAATATGTTGTATTTTTTGCAAACTCTCTTAATTTAATAACCTATGGTCACACTCATAGGATATTAAGGGGGAATTAGTGGTATATATACCGTAAGCTTGAAAAAATAAAAAATAACATACACGAAAAGAATAAAAGTGTTTGGATTTAACCAAATACGCGAGCTAAGATAGTTTGGACATAACCAAACTATTAAAGAATATAAGTGTTTGGATTCAACCAAATACGCGAGCTAAGATAGTTTGGACATTACCAAACTATTAAAAAATAACCAGATTATTAAAAGTAAAGTATTTGGATATAAACGAATAAGCGAGGAAAAATAATTTGGAAATTAAAAGTAAAGTATTTGGATATAACCAAATGTGCGAGCCAAGGTAATTTGGATGTAACCAAATGCGCGATCAAGATATAACTAGATCAAAAATGTATAACTATATGGATTGCGAACCAAAAACACGACCTAAATAGGTTTGGAACAAACCAGCTAAAACTAATCGATAGAAAGTTGGAATATAAATAAACCTACTTCAAGTTAAGTCGAGATCGAAGCTGAAATATTTTGCAAAAAGATAATTTCGACCTCATAACTTTGGGGAGCTACTTGAGGACGAGGAAAAGTAAACAGAAAAGAAGGATATAACTAAACCACCTACATTACACACCATATAAGTACTTTTGAGTGCATGGTAAAAGTAAGTTCCGACCTTGATAAGTAACAAGATCGGATACGGATACATCGAGTAAACTGTGCATGAATGCATTGAAGCTCAAGCTTAAATCCACCACGTGTTTGTATGAATAAACAGACATAAGGACACTTAATATAAATTGCTTGAAATATTTTGACTTAAGAAATGTAAAGCAAAAATATTAAAGTAAAGTCAAATACGGTATTATAAATATCATAAGAAAATAGCTCTGTTACGAGCTATAAATTGTCTTAGCCCCAAGAGCATAAAAAATATATATAAAAACTATTACAAAGGTTTCAAAGGGACGCAGCCCCGGATTGAGATTTAGGAGGAAGGAGCACCCTCCTTAGCCTTCTTAGCATCCTCCTTAGCCTTCTCTGCCTCCTCCCGAGCAGCCTCCTCCACTTCAAGTCGAGCTTGCCATTTGGCCACAAGCTCCTCCTCAAAAGAGCCTAGGAAGATGGTATCGAGATCAGCATTGCTGGCCCAGATCTTGTACATGGCCAGGTCAACTGCTCGGTCCTTCCTTCCCTTTAACTCTTCGAGGAGACAGGTTTTTTCCTCCTCCATTATCTCGAAGGTGGCCTTTTTCTCCTCCTCAAGCTTTGCATTGATCTTCTCAAGCTCCTCAAACCTGGCATTCAGCTTCTCGAGCTTTGCTATCCTAGACTTCATATGCTCAGCCTAAGCCTCCAGTTTTGATTTTTCAGCCTTAAACTAGTCTGCGAGCTTGAGCTGAAAATCCTTCGCCTCTTGAGCATATGACATGCTCGAATGGATCTCGTTGTTCAGCTTATAATTTGGCTGAGCAAATGCAGTAAGGGATTGACACACAAACAAATCAAGTTAGAACATACACTAAACACAATAACAACGATAATAAGGTGAGAGAAGTTACCGCAGCAGCGAGCTCGACACTCTTGTCATAAATGGTGGTGCAGTCCCGAGCATTGTTCACGAACTGCCACTGGGGAGCCTCGAAGCTGCTAATGCTCTGGCCTACCCGAGATAGGACGTTCGAGCATAGTGTAGCCCCATGGGTCCCGGCAGCATTGTCGACAACATACTCATCAACATGAGTAGAAATTGACAACAGACGCCCTTTGGACGTTGGTTTCTTTGGAAGAGGTTGGAAGAGGGCCGAGCGTGGGGAGAATCTTGACGGCAGGAGGCGGAGGAGGAGCATTTGTGGTGGACGCATCTACTTGGGAGGCGGGACCCGCAGCTGGGCTCGTAACAATGGGAGTTGGGGGAGGAGGAGTCTTCTCGGTCCTCTTAGAAACCTTAGCAGGTTAATCAGACTTCTACGAGGCTCTCAGGCGCTTACTCTTCTTAGCCCCCTCACCCATGGCGAGCACGATCTCGAGATCAGAATCCATAGTGCCTGCACAGTCACACCACATTATAAGAAATTTCAAGACACAAAAAGTTAGCATAATGCAGACAGTCAAGGAATAAAAGGACAAGTAACGAGGAGCCTAACTGGAACTTTCCCCCGAGCTCGTACTCAGTGATTACGTAATTCCCCCATCTTCGGAAGAGGCAGGGGGAGTCCCTTCCCTATATGTGGAAGTCAACCTTGAAAGGTCCCTATAATCATTCATCTCGTATTGGATGACTATTCCATCCCAGACCTCGTTTAGACTATACATCGTATCGTACTTCCTTAGCCAACTATCAAACCTATGGACCCTCTCATCTACCCAGGACCATACATAAACGTGGTTCCTATCATCTTCACACAAGATTAAGGTGTTGGGCTTATGCTTAAGAAGCGAAGGAGACCATAAAGCTGAGCTAAGGATGACCGTACCTCTGTCACTCGAGCTCGAAGCCTCGTCATTGGCCTCGTTCCTCGATCACAGACTCCTGCGATGGCGAGCTGGGGATCATGCCTTAGAGCTACGCCTCGGAGGAAGGCTGCTGGTTGGGAGAGGCACAGACTCCCACTGGGTGTACTTTTTATTGGACCAGTCATTTATGGATTGATCCTTCACTAAGAGACCACAGGCTTGAAGCTTATCTTCATGAAGAAGATAAGACAGGGATCGCCTGCCGTAAGGGAGTTTAAGCAAAGTCTCCTTATGCTCCTTCATCTTACTAGTGGGAGCCGGATGATGATAGTTGGCTGAAAAAATAAAGATATTATGAGTGGTTCGAACCCAAGAAAGAATTCTAACACGAAAAAAAAAAAAAAAAAAAGAGGTTGTATACTTACGGATTCGCCTAAACGAATAGTGTCTGGAGGGAGCCAGACTGTCCGTCCAAAGGAAGGCCACCTTGAAGTTGGGAGGATGGTTTAGGAGATCCTCGAAGATTTTCTTCTCACGAGGATAGCTCGAGAGATAATAGTAGCCATCTCCTCCCCGAGCTCGGGAGGGATTGCTTTTCAAGCAAAAGAGATATAAAATCTCCTTTGGTGAAGGTCCTTCCCACTTTAGCTCGTGGTAAAGCGACCTTAGGGCTGACAAAACCCTGTATGAGTTGGTCTTGAGTTGGAAGGGAGTGAGCCTGACGAAATTCAAGAAGTCCTTGGAAAAGGACTTAAAGGGCAATAAGGCCCTTGCCCTCATGTGCTCATGGCTCCAAGCTGCATATTTTAACTTAATGTCGGGATTACCATCTCCTGAGGTGCGATAGCTTCGCTCGTGGGAGGTTGGAGCTCGACACCTCAGCGAGCCTGATAGTCCAATTCCGTGGAGGGCCAAGATGTCAGAGATCTGCCCTAGTGAAGAAATGGAGCTCCAATAATGATCGACCTCAAAAAATTCTCCCCTCGAGGTGGGAATAGTTGCTGGTTGCGAGGTAGATGGAGGATTTGATGGATCTTCCATCAGTGAAAATTTGAGCTCGCTCAGTTTGAATGCGACCATCACTTTAAGAGTAGGGTCGAGAGGGATCGGTCTGGGCTCGGGGTCCGGGTCTGGATAGATTGCGACCCTGAGTTTTTTCCTTTATCTGTCCTCACCTCGTCAATTTGGCGTCGAAAATGAGCTTGGGTGTCTTCTTGCTCACACCTAAGTTCATGCTCCCATATCAAGAGCTGGTTCCGAGTAAAAGGTGACTCCAGGCTCGGAGTTGTCGGTGAGTAAGGAATCACAAATTTTGACCCCCACCACTCTTCCGAGATCTGCAGCATCTAGCAAGAGAACAAAAGGGTGAGGGCCAAACGAGCAAGAGATTAAGAATGAAAATCAAGATGGCCTAAGCTTGAATGATCGAAGCTATGGAATGAGCTCGATAAAAAGAACAAGATCAGGCTCGGAGAGTGTATTCCACATAAAGAGGGAAAGGTGGATTTATTTTTTAGAATCCTGAATTATTAGGGAAAAAAGTTGGCGGTTACTCAAAAAGTGATATTTTTGGGAAACGTGAAATTTGAAAACCCTAATTCTATACCCAGTTTATTGGTCTACACGATATGATACTCGAAATTAAGATAACCCAGTAAAAGAGCCGAATTTGCATCGTTCATGCAAATTCTGGGTTTGGAAAATCCATAACAACAGAAGAGCCTAAAAACCTACACGGTATTGATTAAAGCATTCTAGTGTGAAACTAGTAAATGTGCCTAAGTGCAACAACGTAAGACATGCATGGAAAGAATAAAATATATACACAGACATACAAGGCTAAGAACAGATACTTACACAATGTAGCTGGTGGATACAGAGAAATCGAAGACTGAAGGAGAGGTTGCAAGAACGATTTCACAGAATCAAATAAACCAGCTGTATTTTGCTTCCTCGACTTGGAGAACATGCAAGGACCGAAGTTTTTGAGTTGCGGTTTTCTTTTCTCTGAAAACTGAAAACGTAATGTTAAAATAAAGAAGATAATGGGATATTTATAGGCCCCAGAGGATACCAAACATCGAGGTGATCTGGACCATTGGCCAATTTCATTATTTGATCAAATGGCCAGGGACAAATGGAAGACTGGCGCCATAAAGGTGGCAGGCGGATGGACGTGCGTGTGGTATCAAAAGCACTCAAGTACTCTGACCATCCAGTACTTGGCTGACGCGTGTCTACACTCGAGTACAATTGATGGTACGATTTCCAACAAGGGCAGTTCAAAAGTTTCCTTCTCACGAGATTCGAACTGACACTTTTGAGGGGGCAAAATGTTACACCCAGATTTCGAGATAAGAAGTTATGACCCCGAAAACTGGGCTCGTCAGGTGTGAGCTTGAAATATATGCATACATCATATGGTTCAACCGTTAAACCCCTTTGAAGTAAAAAAATGACCTCGAGGATGTGTAACCTCGAATATTCTCCGAGCTTGCGATGGGTAAAGGTACGTCACTTGATTATATTTTTACCGATTATCTTCAGACGAGATAGCTCGAGCTCGGGAAGTGCAAGCTCGGATGTGACAGCCTCATCAGCACCCACCTATCCCGAGCATAGCGTGAAGTTTAGTGGCAAGCTCATGACTGACTCATAGTCTTGACAGACTCAATGCCAATCGCTGATCTCGAAGACCTGATGAATCACTTGGGATAACCCATTACGTGTGAACATGCTCCTGTTGTGTAATCCCAATATTTAAGGGATACCATTTAATCTGTTATCCGTTCCCTATCTTCGTGGGACGTTTCCGTGTATATAGGAGATAATGCATTTAATATCATTATTTCAATTGATTTACAGAATATCTTCCCAAAATATGTGGGAATGAATTCTGCAACCATCTCTATAAATAGAGAAGGAATCACCACTTGTAAAGGACCGATTTTCTGATTTCTGGAGAGAAAACTCTGGGTAATTCATCTCTGAAGAATTTCTAGAAAACTCCTAAGTCTTAATAACATAGACTCGTGGACTAGGCAGAATTAATTGCTGAACCACGTAAAAATCCTATTGTCTTTCTTCACTATTCATTCGTTTCATTGTTTTATTGTTTAATTGCTGTACAATTTAAGTTGACGAAAAATGGCGTCAACAACAGTTATACCCTTATATCAACTCTTACCTTGATATAATGTTGATAGAGCCACCCTGGGGACCTATGGAACTATAATATCAAGCTTCAATAAATATTACATTATTAATCAAAGCTCTTTGATTAAATAATCATATTTATTAATCTCATGATTACTCCACTATAAATATGAGATTCAACTCTTGATAATTATAGACATATATTTATGTAATGATATAATCATTACATAAAACGTTAATCATCTATTAATGGTTCATAATGAAATGGGAATAAAATTAGAGCTTTACCCTTTTAACTATATCTTGTTCCTGCAGTACCATTGAGTTCACTAGTGAAGGTTGTGTCACAACAAGTTTGTGACATGAGCGCTCATAACCTTTTCAGTTCCAAAAGTCAACCCAATAGGGAACCATTATTCAATCTATAAGAAGGTATAGATTCCTGTTATCCCCATTTCCTGCCTTGGGCCCGGAACCGCGATCCAGGCCCGCTAGCCGGGCAATTGAGGTCGGGCCCAGCCCAGGCCCGTTTGGCAGGGAGTGATTGATTTCGGCAGCCCAAGTGTGGGCCCAGGCCTGGAAGGTGTCCGGGAAGAATGATCCGGGACCTTCGTCCGGGAGAGGTACAGCTGCTTGGGGTTACAGTCGGGATGTATGCAAACGGTCCCATGGCCTGGTAAACGATCCGGGCTCCTGGTGGATGATTCGGGCTTACAGTAAACAAAGAGGGGCAGAAGTAAACGAACTAGGGTCGAGCCCTCAGGGTTGGCAGGATAAAGCATCCGTGACCCTGACTCTGCCCCATGAAGCGTGGGAGTTGTCCCCACGTTTCACCTACGGAAAAGGCTACCTTGGGATAGTACGCCGTTGGTTCAGACCTGTGCCGCCACTACTCTGACTGATCTTGTCCCTTGAATCTGCCTCGTAACTCGGAATGCCCAGACCAAAAGCCCCTTTTTTCGGGTGATAGATAGGCTTTGGGCTGCCCCAGTGGGCTCTGGTCATTGTTTGTCTTTTATGTTTTTATCCTTTGTATTGGGCTTCCGATAGAGAATCTAGTAATATTTATACCTTTATTGGGCCCGGGTCAGCCCGGCCCAAGCCCAGTGCTCCTGTGAACCTATAAATACATGTGACAGAGCACTGGGGAGGAGGGATCTCTTTGGCGTGTATGCAGTTACTCTGCTGAAACGAAGAAAAAACCCCATTGTTATAGACTTTCTAAGCTCTAATACGACTGTCTCGTGGACTAAGGCTCGTTAACGCCCTAACCACGTAAAAATATCATTTACATCTTCTAAACCCTTTATCATTAATCTCCCTTAACTTTCATTAATATAATTTCTGAAATTCTCGGTAAACAATTCCATATCTGTTAAGCTATGTCCCCAGCCATATATATCATTGAGTCCCCAAAACAATTGTTCTTAGCTTGATCATTCTGACAAACCTTAATGCATGAATCAAAGGATCAAATGACATATATAAAAGTTTATAGAAACCTCAAGATTAAGATCATCATGTATATGATCATCGTTTGATGTGTTTGATTAATACTATGAAAATGTGTTTAAATAAGTATTAACAAATCACATTTGGTCCAGTTCTACATACTCTCATCATGCAAAGTACCTCCACTAAAGTGTCATCCTACACTAGTAACTCAGATCTAGGTCACATGTATTCATAATACTAGTGGACCGTACTAGCAGTAATTAATCTAAAGATTCCATAACGTTATTTTACTGCGAACTGTTTTAAGTTTATTATCTCAATCTCGATCCTCTCATACCAATATGATATTAAGATCACATAGATAAACTTTGAATTTCCCTTACATTTACTAAATATTAACAATATAATACGAGACATAGTCTATATATATAATAATTCAATTCAATTATTTATTTCATTTAAAATATTTGTCAACTACAATTGCTTTAAGGGCACTATTCCCAACAACTCTAAGGAAGACATAGTCTCCCACTTAGAACTCCACATTCCTGCGCTTCAGATCAGCATAACTTTTCTGTCTACTCTGAGAAGTGAGCATCCGAGCTCTAATCTTCTCAATAGCCTCATTGGTCCTCTGAACTACCCCAAGACCCAAGTATTTCCTTTCTCCCATCTTATCCTAATGAATGGGTGATCTGCATTTCCTACCACACATCATCTCATAAGGAGCAACGCCAGTGGTCGAATGATAACTTTTATTGTAGGAAAATTCTATCAAAGGTGAATATTTACTCTGGGACCCTTCAAAGTCCAGCACACATGCTCGCAGCATGTCCTCTAATATATGTATCATCCTCCCAGATTGTCCATTTGTCTGAGGATGATAGGCTATACTAAATTTCAACTGTGAACCCATAACATTCTGTAAACTTCCCCAAAACTTAGAAGTAAATATGGGGTCCTGATCTAACACGATCAACCTCGAAGCCCCATGAAGGCATACTATCTCTCTCACAAAGAGATTGGCATACTGGTCCACTGTATAAGTCGTCCTCACTGATAAGAAGTGAGCTGATTTGGTGTATTGATCCACGATAACCCACACCGAATCATGTTGACCCACGGTCCTGGGTAACCCAACCACAAAATCCATTGTGCTATCCTCCCGTTTCACTCTGGTATATCCAGAGGCTGTAATAGCCCTGCTGGTCTCTAATGCTCAACCTTGACCTATTGACATGTCAAGTACTTAGCCACAAATTAAATCATATCTCTCTTCATCCCAGGCCACAAATATAGCGATCTCAAATCCTGATACATCTTCGTGGTGCCTGGATGTAAAGAGTAAGGGGTAGTATGAGATTCATCTGATAACAGTATTCATCGAAACACAAATCCAATCGTTGTATCTTAACAAGCCCATATATGACATTGTATAGTCCCTAGCCACACCAGGTAGGATGTCCCTTCTAATCCTCATCAGTTGTCGATCACTCAACAGACTTTCCTTTATCCTCTCCAACAGTGTAGACTGCAGTGTGATGTTGGCCAACTGGTCCACCAACAACTCTATTCCTGCTCTGGTCATATCCTCTGCCAACTCCTTGGATATCTGTCTCGCACTATATAACTACCCCAAACCCTTCCGACTTAAGGCATCTGCCACCACGTTGGCCTTTCCTGGGTGATATAGGATTTCACAATCATAATCCTTTACCAATTCCAGCCAACGCCTCTGTCTCATGTTCAGGTCTTTCTGCATGAAGAAACACTTCAAGCTCTTGTGGTCAGTGTATATCTCACTCTTATCCTCATAGGGGTAATGCCTCCATACCTTCAATGCAAAGATCAATGCTGCTAACTCTAGATCATGAGTGGGGTACCTCTGCTCATATTCCTTCAACTAACGTGATGCATAGGCAATCACCTCCCCTGTCTTCATAAGAACACAACCCAAACCCTATCTCGAGGCATCATAGTACACTACAAACTTCTCCTAATCTGTTGGAAGACTCAGTAGTGGAGCTATAATAAATCACCGCTTCAACTCCTGGAAGTTCTTCTCACACCTATCTGGCCACACAAACTTCAAGTTCTTGCGTGTCAACTCCATCAATGGGGTAGCAATCCTTCAGAACCCTTCTACAAAAAGCATGTAATAACTTGCCAATCCAAGGAAACTCCTGACCTCTGAGGTGTTCCTTGGCCATGGCCAATCTCTGACTACCTTAATCTTAGCTGGATCCACCTTAATTCCAACTCTGTTGACAATATGACCAAGGAAAGTCACCTGCGGTAACCATAACTCACATTTCTTAAGCTTCACATACAATTTGTGTTCCCTCAGCCTCTGTAGAACCAACTTGAGATGCTGTTCATGTTTAGTCTCTGACTGAGAATATACCAAAATATCATCGATGAAGACGATCACAAACTGATCCAGATAATCCTTAAATGCCTTGTTGGGGCATTAGTCAAACCAAAATACATAACTAAAAACTCATAATGCCCATATCTGGTGCAAAAAATAGTCTTCGGTATATCTCCCTCCTTGCTCCTCAGCTGGTGATAAATAGATCGAAGATCTTTCTTTGAGAATACCGTCTTACCCTGAAACTTATCAAATAGGTCATCTATCCTTGGCAGAGGGTACTTGTTCTTAATGGTCAACTAGTTCAGTTCCCTGTAATCAATACACATCCTAAGAGAACCATCCTTCTTCTTCACAAATAGGATCGGTGCACTCCATGGTGAGAATCTGGGTCTAATAAAACCCAAGTCTAACAACTCCTGTAATTTTACCTTTAGTTCTTTCAACTCTACTGGGGCCATTGTGTACGGTGCCCTAGACACTTGTTTTGTGCCTAGTGCAGTTCGATAACAAACTTTATCTCTCTATGTGGTGGAAACCTTGGAAAATCTTCTGGAAACACATCCATAAACTAATAGACTAGTCTAGTATCCTCTGGTCCCACTGGCACGACCTGAGTGGTATCTACCACACTGACTAGGAATCCTATGAAACCACCTCGCAATAGATCCCTAGCTTGATATCATAGGTATACCGAGTCCATGCACAGTTCCAACAAATGCAATGGGATCCTCACCATCAGGCTCAAAGGTTACCTTCTTTTTTCTGCAGTCTATGGTTGCCCCGTACTTCACTAACTAGTCCATACCCAGAATCATATCAAATTCGGTCATAGCCAACTCTATCAAATCAACTGAAAACTCTTTGCCCTACACTGTCACTAGCAATGATCTGACCCATCTCCTGGAGAACACTAACTCTCCAGTGGGCAATAAGGTTCTGAACCCCACATCATAATAATCACATGGCCTACACAGTCTATCAATAATCCTACTGGAAACAAAAGAGTGTGTAGCACCAAAATCAATAAAAATAGTATAAGAGGTTTCAGCACTAGAAAGCTGACCTGTCACCACTAAGGGGTTGGCCTTGATCTTTGCCTGTGTCAATGCAAACACTCGAGCTGGGTTCGAGCTATCCACCTTCCTTAATTCTTCCTTTCTTGTTCTCAGTCAGTCTTTCATTAAGTGTCCCACTATTCCACAGACAAAGTAGGCCTTTTCCCAACACTCTCCCCCATGGCACCTCCTACATTTGGCGCACTTTGGGTAGGTCCTTTAGCCCTCATTGTCACCCTGAAAACCTATCTGTATATCACGTGGCCTCTTTTCGGGACCTAGAACTGAAAAGGGCACCTGAAGCCTTCCTTTTCTGATCACTGGGACCTCTACCCCTACTAGAAGCCATGAATGGAGGTCCTGTCCTCCTAGTGTCTCTTCTGACTACATTCCCACGCCAGATTTTGTTCTCTGTGCCCTCTGTAGTAAGGGCTTTCTCCACCACCTGTGCATAAGTCATCACCCCAGGCACAATGGTAATGCAAACATCCCGAGCTATCATAGGCTGTAGCCTCTGAAGGAATCTTTCCTTCCTTGTCCCATCAGAGGGCATCAAGTTTGTAGCAAACTTGGCTAATTGATCAAACCTCGGTGCATACTCTGTCATTGACATGTTTCCCCGAGGCAATTTACTGAATTCCTTTGCCTTTGCATCCCTAACTGCATCATTATAGTACTTTTCATTGAATACCATTCTAAACTCCTCCTAACCCATGGTATTCACATTCCTGGTCTGGAATATCATGTCCCACCAAATTCGGGCATCCTCCTGAACACATGTATGTAGCACTGGCCACCCTCTCATTACCAACTACCCTCATGAAATCCAGGATAGTGGTAACCATACTCATCCACTGTTCGGCCTTAGCCGGATATGCACTGCCATAAAAACTGGAGGGTGTTGTATCCTGAATCTTTCATAAAGAGATCCCCATCTATTCCTAGCCTCTGGTGGCAGATCTACTGTCAGCACCAACACAGGTGGTACCCCTAACAAAGTGTTCTCTACAAGAGCATGTTGCTGTCTCAGGAGGCGGATCTCTTCTTTATGCCTTAGTAATCTGGCTTGCATATCAGCAAGCACTTGCTGCTAGTTCTCAGGAGCTGGCGAAGGGGTCTGACCTTGATTATCATTCTGGCCTTGTCTATCATTCTGGCCCTGCTCTTCCTGACTAGTTGATGAATCTATCTACCTTGGAAGCATACTTCCAAGCTTGTACGTTGCTGCAATAATCAATATGGCCAATTAGGTAGTAATAACAATACCTTTTTCCACCCTGGATAGCCAATTTGTAATGCCCTAGATAGCCAAGACTGTCACACTGTGTATTTTAAATAGTGTTAGACTCTTTAAACGAGTTTCTTGGCCATAAATGTGTAACTAAAAGTGATTACTGGCTTAGGGTTAAAAGTTTTGGTCAAAATGAATAATCATTTCATAAAATATTAATATTCGTACATGAGATCCCAAAATAACTTTTAAAAGGTTAATTACAGTTCAAAAGTTACAACCAGTCGACCTAAGCAGGAAAATAGGGTTTCACCCTAGTTCCTCTAAGATACCTCGGCCGTGGTGGTCGAGTAGCCGCATATGTACACGTCTCCATCGAAGCTCTCTAACTCATGGTTGGTCCAGTTTGCCATTCCCTTTACTGCACCACATAGCACCAGTGAGTCAAGGCTCAGCAAGAAAACTTAAACATGCTCATAAGCAGTCAATAATATACCATAAAATCATAATAAGCATGCCTAGCAGTAATAACTCTACTCATGTAAGCATTCTATGCAGATAAGTGACTATACTGTCACACAGGGGGGCCTGTTGCTCTAAATACGTGACTAATAAGTCATACCGAGGGCCATGCCCTAGGATATGGGACTAATAAGTCACCCTGGGGCCCATTGCCCTATCCCTTGTATAACCAACCTTAGAGCTGGCCCAGTGTACCTAGCATTTTAGTTTTTCTACGACCATTGGGTTAGATAAGCGTGTAATGCGCTCCTGATTAGGCCTAACCATATCAACCAGTGCTCAGGGTGCTATTGCCGCCCTTGACTTATAAGTCAATTATTTTCAATAAGATAATATAGACAAGCATATATAATTTAACAATTATCCAGATACAGAGCATTCAAGCATGATTAAACAAGCAATCACAGGCATACTCATAATCATGCTTGTTTACAGGGGCCCAAGCCCTAATAAATCTATATTCAACAATTGGGCCAAGCCCTAATCACATGTACTACGTATTGGGTGTATTTTTTCTTACCTTAGGTCCAAGTGTAAGATAAATATGAACGATCTCGAGCACGATCCTTTCCCGAGCCCTAGTGGTATTCTACTCACAACCATAATAAGCGATATCCATCAATATCGAGAAAATAAAGACTTTCAGACCAGGTCCTGGTCTCCGGGACCTCAAATTCTACTAAACCGAATAGTAGAATCCTTCTCGACCCCTTAGGTTTGAGTTCACACTACCCAATACCTACTTTGGCAAAAAACCTCTATTTGCATTGCGGTACCCCTCAATTAGAGCGACGACACCCCACAATTAGAGATGCGACTCTCCACAAATCAGAGAGCCTAACCTTCACCTTCTCTAGACATGGGCCGCAGAGCAGCTCCACATGCGTCGTGGCGTGATAGCGGTTTAGAGAACTGTCCAAGCTCCTGGGTTCATAAGGGCCGCGACTCCCCAAGAACAGGGCTGCGGCAAGACCTCGCGAACATAAAATTTTCAAATGTTTCCTTCAAGCCAATTCCTCAAAAACTCACCCCAAAACAGGACCAAACCCATAATTCAATCCTAAAACATCATCAGTACATCCCAGGCAACAAAATGCAACATACAAACGGATCAAAACTCTCCAAAACCATAAAATCCAATCAAAACTTAAGAAACTTAAGGAAAACAAAACCCAAAAACTTAAAAGCTTAAATTACCTCTGATTAAGTCATTTTTCAGCTAAATCCCCAGGTTATCAAGCTTCTAATCTTCCCTAGAATCGCTATGACTCTAACCTCGCTTGAATCTAAAACTCGAGTTTCCTTCGAAAATGCTAATGAGAGTAATGAGAGAACAATAGAGAGAACGAGAGAGATTTCTGTGTTTTTTCTGAGTTAATAAACTCAGCCTTAACCTTATATTCGAGCAGTCCCAAGTGACCAAAATTCCCCCACTCAACCTGCTTCTCTCTCAACACCCCATAAGGGCAAAAATATCATTTCCACACTCTTATCCTGCTCTATACCCAAATCTCCCCAAATAATTTTTCCAAACCTGGAATATTGCTATTTCTCCCAAATTATGACCCACGCCACAATGAGTCTTGGTGACTCTCCAGATCACCCAAAATATTCCTTGGCTCGCCCCGAGCTGGGTATTACTTCTCATTGTGACTAAACCACTAACTTGCTTCCTAGGATCGTCTCTTGTCGAATAACCCAAATATATCCACATAATAATGTGGTCTCAATCAATATGCACATACATATACAAATATGCCATTCTAATAAGAAACGAACCAACATGCATGCTTAATACACCTAAACATGTCCATATAGTCATGCTATAATATAACTCACATAATTCATATAATCTTGCATTGTTGGGAATAGTTCCCTTAAAGCAATTGTAGTTGACAAATGTTTTAAATGAAATAAATACTTGAATTGAATTATTATATATAGATATACTATGTCCAATATTATGTTGATAATATTAAGTAAATATCAGAAAATTCCAAAGTTTATCTATGTGGTCTTAATCTCATATTGGTATGAGATGATCGATATTAAGATAATAAACTTGAAATAGTTCGCAGTAAAATAAAGTTATGGCATCTTTAGATTAATTACCGCTAGTACGGTTCGCTAGTATTATGAATACAAGTGACCTAGATCCGGGTCACTAGTGTAGTAGGACACTTTATTGAAGGTACTTTATATATAGTGATATATAGAACTGGATCAAATGTGATTTGTTAATGCTTGTTTAAACATTATTTCATAGTATTAATCAAACACATCAAACGATGAACATATACATAATAATCTTAATCTTGAGGTTACTAAGAACTCCTATATATGTCATTCGATCATTTGATTCATGCGTTAAGGTTTGTCAGAATGATTAGGATAAGAACATTTGTTTTGGGGACTCAGTGATATATATGGCTGGGGACATAGCTTAACAGATATGTAATCTATGCCTTCTTATAGATTGAATAATGGGTCCCTATAGGGTTGACTTTTGGAACTGAAAAGGTTATGAGTACTCAAGTCGCAAACTTTTTGTGACACAACATTCACTAGTAAAGTCAATGGTACTGTAGGAATAAGATAGTTAAAAGGGTAAAACTGTAATTTTATTCTATTTTAATTATGAACCATTAATAGATGATTAACGTTGTATGTAATGATTATATCATTGGACACTTTATTCTTTAATAAAGTACTCTGTAAATATATATTTATAATTATCAAGAGTTCAATCTCATATTTATAGTGGAGTAATCATGAGATTAGTAATTATGATTATTTAATCAAAGAGGTTTGATTAATAATGTAATATTTATTGGAGCTTGATATTATAGGTCCATAGGTCCCCACGGTGGCTCTATCTACACCATATCAAGGTAAGAGTTGATGCAAGAGTAAAACTGTAATTTAGAAATTTGAGAAGAATTTTATTCTTTAGGACAAATATACAATTATATGATAATTGAAGTTGAATAATTAATTTGGAATTAATTATTAAATTTAAAAAATATGTTTATTAATTTAAATATATATTTTTGAAATATATATAAATAAATTAATTAATTATTTTATTTGAGTGGGAGAAAATAAAATTGGTAAGTCAAAATAGTTTTTGATTTTGTTGATTTTTAAAAAGATGATGATAATGATGATCATCAATTTGAATTTTGATTTATGAATTTTGAATTTAAAATTTAAATTTTGAAATATGGTTGTGATATTTTCTTTACAAAGATAATACCATATTTTGTAGAAGGAATGATTTTAATTAAATAAATAAATAAAAGAAAAATACAATATCCCCGAAAGGCAATACTGCTATACACGCATGACACAGTCCAGGGACTGGGGACTGTGCCATGCGTATAGCAGTGTATTGATAAAGTATCAGTATTGTTTTTATTTTTATTTATTTAATTAATAATTTAAAAATAGATTTTTTCAAATTTGGTAAGTTAGATATTTACCAAAATCAATTCCTATAATCATTATGATATTATTAATATATTACTATTATTATTAGGAATAATAAGGTAATATATAATCTCTATATATATTGTGTAATAACAAGAAGAAACAAGAGAGTGAAAATTCAGAAAAAGTTTCAGAAATTGTCATCATCTTCTTCTTTTATTCTACCATTCTCAAGCTATAACCCAAGTTCTCATGTGTTGAGATATACTTGTGATTTCTAAATTACAAACCCATGTTCTCTATGTGCCCACACACATCTTGAGGTGTAGAGAACACTCCGGAAGATAATGGGTTGAGTACTCAAGGCATTGGATGAGAAGATCGATATATATACGAAAAGACTCAAGGACACTGGATAGGCTTCAAGAGTTAAATATTTATGTTCTTGAATATTTGTATATGTGCATATGATATATATAAGTATGTGTATATTTATATTTATGTTGCATGGTTAATAATATTGTATATTAATGTTTCTGTCTGAATGTTTTCTTGAACATATAAATTGTTTATATGAGAGATTGATTTTTTTGTGTTTAATCAACTGGGCCCACCACGCCATTTTCGTCATGCACTCTGATTGTTTTTCCAACAATTGGTACCATAGTAGGTCATTAATCTCTGCATATTATTAATTGCTGTGTTAGACTATGTGCATTTTTATATTATATGTGATATATGTTTGAATGGATAGATGTTTATAATGATGATGATAGATTCTTAAGGGTTGTTTATAATGGTGCTTTTGGGTTTAGGAATTGTTCTTAAAATTTCAAGATGAAAAATGTAAGCCATTTTTGGGGCATAAGAATTTTGTAATTTTTTCTTTTAAATTTCTAAGCCATAATCACATGTATCACATACTAGGTGTAGTTTTCTTACCTTTAGTCCAAGCACAGGTTACCAATAAACGACCCTTGAGCATGATCCTGATTCCGAGCCCCTGGCGATAACTTAGTCACAACCATAATATAAACTCCCATCAATAATGAACGAATCAAGGCTTCAGGACCAAGTCCTAGCCTCTGAGACGTCGAATTCTATTAAACCGGGTAGTAGGATCGATCCTGAGCCCTTAGGTTTGAGTTCCCATCACTAAAAACCCATTTTGGTCAAATATGCCTTGGTGGGCCGCAGGATGCCCCTAAGGGTGGCGACATGCCTCCCAGACAGAAACTCCCCTGTGTAAAATTTAGGACACGGGCCGCGGCAAGCCCTAGGTTCACACGAGCCGCGATGCCCAAGAACAAGGCCACGGCATGACCCCGTGAACCCAGAAATCCCTGTTTTTCCTCAACCAAAACCTTACCAAAAATCATCCCAATCAATTTCCAAAACCATAATTCAAACCCCAAACATTAACACCATCAAAACACAAGTTTATCTCACTCAAAAACCTCCATCAAATCAATAATCTAATACCTTGAACTTCGAAGCGCAAGAACACTATAAAAACAGGGCAGAATTCACTTAAATCCAGAATTAAAACTTACCTCAGTTGGGATTGTATCCTCCTAGCTGCAACTAAACTACCCCAAAGGCCAAGCCTTGAATTTCCTTAACTTTCCTCCAAAGTTCAAACAGCAATGGTAGAGAGAAAGAGAGAGAACGGTCGAGAGAGAGAGAGAGAGAGAGAGAGAGAGAGAGAGAGAGTATTCCAATACTATGTTTTGAGGTTTCCTTCAGCTGAAGAAACTATTACTTAACTGTTTACTTTTGCACAAAATTACCTAAATGCCCCTAGGGCCAAATTCCTCTCCCACAGCCCCTCAAGGGTAAAGTTTTCATTTTCCACTTATCCCGTTAATCATAATTAACATCTTATAATTCCCTTTACTTCCAATATCCTCAAATAATTCCCCATTACTCGATCCCGGTAATGTACTAAATACACAAAATACCCACTGACTCTCGCCGAGTCAAGTATTGCTCCTGTTGTAACTTCCCCACTAGCTTGCTCCCTAGGATTGTCTTGTGCCAAGTAACCCGAATATATCCACATAATAATGTGGTCTTACACATATATCACATATATGCCAAATATACTCATAATGGGCCAAATTACGAAAATTTCCCTTTTAATCATAAATGGGCCCACATGCATATTTAATGCACCTAAACATGCATATCAAGTCATATTATAATATAACTCACATAATCATATAATGATACACATATATCACATAATCACATAATTTCCATAATTTTCCATCCTGGCCCCCTAATCAAGGGCCTAAGCCTTATTAGGTCATTTGGGACGTTACAACTATCCCCTCCTTACATAAATTTCATCCTCGAAATTTTATCTGAACAGCTCGAGATATAGATCCCACATATCTGATTCCAGTTCCTAGGTCGCTCCCCGACCTTACTACTTTAGTATAATACCATAACCATAGGTATAGTTTTTGTTATTCAGAACCTTGTCATTTCTATTAAAATTTGAAATGGTTGTTCCTCACAGGATAACTCAACCTCCAATTCCAGACCCTCATAACTCAACACATGAGTATCATCTAATACATGCTTCCTCAACATGAAAATATGAAATACATTGTGTACGGCCGACAGTGCCGATGGTAAGGCCAATCTACAGGCCACCTGACCGATCCACTCCAGGATTTCAAATGGTCCTACAAATCTAGGGCTCAACTTGCCATTTTTCCTAAATCTCCTCACCCTTTACCATGGTGAGAATCTAAGGAAGACATAGTCTTCCACAAGGAATTCCACGTTCTTCTGCTTCAGATTAGCATAACTTTTCTGTCTACTCAGAGAAGCAAGCATCCGAGCTCTAATCTTTTCCATAGCCTCAGTGGTCCTCTGAACTACCTCAGGACCCAAATATTTCTTCTCACCCATCTCATCCCAGTGAATGGGTGATCTACATTTCCTACCATACAACATCTCATAAGGTGCCACTTCAATAATCTACTAGTAGCTACCATCATAGGAAGACTCTATTAGAGGCAAATATTCATTCAAGGACCCTTCAAAGTCCAATACACATGCTCTCAGCATTTTCTCTAATATCTGGATAATCCTCGCTGATTTACCATCAGCCTAAGGATAATAAGCTATACTAAACTCCAACTATATACTCATCACCTTCTGTATCCTTCCCCAAAACTTGGAAGTAAATACAGGGTCCCTATCCATCAGGATAGACCTCAAAGTCCCAAGAAGGCGTACTATCTCTCTCACATAGAGATATGTATACTTGTCAACTGTATCGCTTGTCCTCACTGATACAAGCGAGCTGACTTTGTATACCTGTCCATAATGAACCAAATTAAATCATACTGGCTCACTATCCTGGGCAACTCCCACCACGAAATCCATCGCGATGTCCTCTTACTTCCTCCATGGAATACCCAAATGCTGTAATAACTTTACTGGTTTCTGATACTCTCTGCCTTGACCTGCTAACAAGTCAGGCACTTTTCCACATACTCAGTTACGTCCCTCTCCATCCCAAGCCACCAAAATAAAGCTTTAAGATCCTAGTACATCTTCACAGTGCATGGATATAGAGAATAAGGGGTAGTATAAGATTCATCTAGAACCTTCCATCTAATCCCAGTGTCCATCGGATCCCAAGTCCAATCCTTATACCTCAATAAATGCATGCCTAACACTATATATTACTTAGCTAATCCAGCTAGGACATCCCCTCAATCCTTCCCATTTGCGGGTTACTAAACTATTTTTCCTTAATCCTCTCTAAAAGAGTAAATTCAAACATAATATTGGCCAACTAGTCCACCGATAACTCTATTCTAGCTCTGGTCATATCATTCAACTGATATGATGCATAGGCAATCCAATTTTTTGTCAATGAGGTAACAATCATCGAGAACTCTTCCACAAGACACATGTAATACCCTCCCCATCCAAGAAAACTCCTGACCTCTGAGACATTCCTTGGTCTTGGAAAATCTCTAACTGAGAGTATACCACAATATCGTCCATAAAAATGATCACAAACCAATTCAAATCATTTTTGAACACCTTGTTCACTTATTACATAAGTGCTACTAGAGCATTAGTCAATCCAGCAGACATGACTAAAACTCATAATACCCAAAACTAGTACGAAAAGAAGTCTTCTGAATACCATTCTCCCTGATTCTCAGCTAGTAATAACCAGATCGAAGATCTACCTTGGAGAATACTGTCTTACTCAATAACTAAACCTTTAGTTCTTACAGCTCTGTTGAATTTGTTAAATACAGTGCCCTAGACCTGGTTTCATCCCTGGCACCAACACAATCACCATTCTATGTAACGCCCTAGATAGCCAAGACCATTACACTATGTGTTTATAAAGGTGCAAGACTTGCTAATCAAGTCATTTAGTTAGAAATGTGTTCCTGAAACTATAATTGAACTAGGGTTAAAAGATTTCAGTTACAAAAGTTACATTTCATATAATCAAACATTTTGAACATGGGATCACATTAGTAATAACATTTAAAAGACAGTTTAGAAAAAAATTCAGGATAAAAGTACAGCTACTAGCCACTCTAAGGGCAAAACATACATTTAGCCTTTTCCCGTCCTGTACCACTCCCCGGCCATGACGGTCGATCAGCTGACTATGTACATTCAGCCCCAAAGCTCTCCAACTCAGGATTGGTCCACTTTGCCCTTGCCTTTACCTGCACCACGTAGTACCCGTGAGCCAAGGCCCAGCAAGAAACCAGATAACAAAGTACAGTCATTAAACAACAAATTTACAATTCAACAATCAGACAACTCATAAAGCTTAGCTATATACTCAATAATCAATAATAATCACATAATCAGGCATTCAGCATACCAAGTTCATCAAATATCATCAATAACCAATTCATATATTAACCAGGGTCGACACCCTTAGATCACACCCCCTGTTTATCCCACTGACTCCGACTCGCTTAAACTGAGCTCAATGAATATTAAGTTGTCCTCAACTACCAGTGGCCGAGCCGCGCCCTGTGCGCAAATATTGATTTCGACACTCTTAGGCCGTTTATCATATGTCCCATGGAATAATACCATCTATGACATCATACATATATAGGGAGCTCTTAGTCCCATCATTAACACATAACCGGGTGTAGTTTCTTACCTTTAGGTTCCGATAGCTTGATTAGTGAAATCGACCCTCAAGCACGATCTCGTTCGAGCCCTAGCGTACACCTAGTCACAGCCATAAATTAACATCATCACTAAACTTCAATTCCAAAACCTAGCCTCGGGACCAATCCCGAGCCCTCGGGAAGCCCTAATTCCACCAAACGGGGTGGTGGAATCAAACCCCGAGCCCCCGGGCAAAAACCCAAAGAAATAACCCAAAAACCCTCTTCTGGAAACAGGGTAGCGCTATAGCGCCATGAAGAGGGCATTGTAGCTCTACAAGCAGAGACAAAAATCTATGAAACACCCAGGCCTAGCACTGTAGCGCCCAATGACTAGCGCTACAACGCTAGTCACAACACAGCCAAACCCTGACTTTCTTCCTTTGATTTTCCCCAAGCCAAACCTCTCCAAAACTCATCCAAACCTCAATCATACCCCAAAACAAGCCTATCATCATCTATAATTCACCCCATGAGTCCCAACCATATGAAATTCAACCACATGCACCCCAGAATAAAGAAACTACCATGATTGAGCTTAAAGCTCAAAACTCAGCAGAACTTTAAGACCAGAACTTCATACCTTTGATGGAGAATTTTGATCTAGGTTATCTTCCACACCTCATTAGCTTTCCCTCCTCCAAACCTCAACCTTAATTCCCTAGAATTCCCATCAAAATTCAGCTTAGAAAACCATTTCAACACCAAAAACCAGAAACTGAAAAACAACCTTGAAACTTATCTTAATTGGATGACTAATTCCTGCTGAATCCTCAAGCTTAATCAAGGTCCCAAGTGTGAAGCCTTAGCCTAAAGTTCCTCTGAATTTTCAGCCTCAAACTCTAGAAGAAAGGATGAGAAAATGGTAAATCGAGAGAGAGAAAAAGGTAAGCTTTTAGGTGTTCTGTTTTTCCTTCTTTCTTAATTCTATTATTTTCTTTCAGTTTCCCTTTGCTTCTAAACTTTCCACTAAGTCATAAAGCAGAATGAATACTTATCTCTAATTTTAAGCCAAATGACCAATTTGCCCTCCCATAAATCCTAAGCCTTTAAATCATTCTAAGGGCATTTTGGTCATTTGTTCCCAATTCCCGCTAATTCCTCGAGTGTCTTTAATATTTACCGCTTACATCCCGACACCTAACTAATCACCAATTATATTCCTCAATAACAAGTGGTCTCCAATATCTTTCCTAAATTCCCAGAAATACCCCCAGACTCACCCCAAGCCGGGTATAAATTCCCACCGTGACTTTTTCGCTAAACCGTTCACTAGGATCACCTCGAGTCACAAGCTGTAACTATATCCACATAATAATGTGGTCTCAACAATTTATCACAAATATTAACATTTATGCCCTCAACGAGCCAAAATTACGAATATGCCCTTATAACCTAATCAGGGCCTGCATGCATACTAGTACACATAGTCATGCATCACATATATCCAAATATTCATATAAGCATGCTTATCACATAATCATGCATTTAATCATTTAAATCACACATAATCCAGTTATGCCCTCCCGACACACTAATCAGAGCCCTTAAGCCTTATTAGTAATTTTGGGTCGTTACAACTATCCCCTCCTAATGAGAATTTTGTCATCGAAATTTACTTGAATAACTCGGGATACTGATCCCTCATCGTTGTCTCAAGCTCCCAGGTCGCTTCCCCAACCCTACTATTCCTCCATAATACTTTAACCAGAGGAATCGTTTTATTTCGTAGCACTTTATCCTTCCGATCCAAAATTTGAACAGGTCGCTCTTCATAGGATAAATCTGTCTGTAATTCCAAATCTTCATACTTCAGTACATATGTTGTATCTGAGACGTACTTCCGGAGCATAGAAACATGGAATACGTCATGAACTCCTAACAGTGACGGTGGCAAAGCTAACCTGTAAGCCACCTGACCAATCCTTTCCAAGATCTCAAAAGGTCCGATGAACCTAGGGCTAAGCTTGCCCTTCTTCCAAAATCTCCTCACCCCTCACAGTGGTGAAACTCGAAGAAACACGTGGTCCCCAACCTGGAACTCCACGTCCCTACGCTTGGGATTAGCGTAGCTTTTCTGTCTGCTCTGTGAGGCGAGCATCCTAGCTCAGATCTTCTCAAAAGCTTCATTTGTCTTCTGAACCATTTCTGGCCCGAAATACTTCCTCTCACCCATTTCATCCCAATGAATGGGTGATCTACATCTCCTCCCATATAACATCTCATAGGGAGCCACTCCAATCGTTGATTGATAACTATTATTATATGAAAACTCAATCAACGGGAGATACTTACTCCAAGATCCCTCAAAATCTATCACACATGCCCTGAGCATATCCTCCAATACCTGAATCGTCCTCTTAGACTGTCCATCAGTCTGAGGATGAAAGACCGTACTGAATTTCAGTTGAGTTCCCATAGCCTTCTGTAAACTACCCCAAAACTTGGATGTAAAGATAGGATCCCGGTTTGACACAATAGACTTAGGAACCCCATGGAGACGTACGATCTCCCTCACATATAACTCTGCATACTCATCCACTGTATATGTCAACCTCAGTGGAAGAAAATGAGCTGACTTGGTGTAACTGTCCACTATCACCCACACCAAGTCATGAAGTCCTACTGTCTTGGGTAAACCTCCCACAAAATCCATCGTAATATCTTCCCATTTCCATTCGGGAATACCCAAAGGCTGAAGCAACCCTACTGGTCGCTGATGCTCAGCTTTCACCTGTTGACAGGTCAAACATCTGGCCACGTACTCTACATCCTTCTTCATCCTGGGCCACCAATATAACATCCGTAGATCCTGATACATCTTCGTGGTACCCGGATGTAGTGAGTACAACTTAGTATGCGATTCATTTAGTATCTCTCGTCTGATCCCCACATCAGCTGGAACACAAATCCACCCCTGATACAGTAACAAACCAATCTTAGAAATGGAATAGTCCTTAGCTACTCCTGCCAAGACATTCTCTCTAACCTCTTGTAACTGAGAATCTACCAACTATCCTTCCTTAATCCGCTCTAGCAGGGTCGACTGTAGAGTAATTTTGGCCAACCGGCCCACCATCAATTATATCCCTGCTTTGGTCATCTCATCAGCTGACTCTCTCGAAATCTGGGTAGAACTATATAACTGACCTGGGCCCCTCCGGCTCAATGCATCCGCCACTACGTTGGCTTTCCTCGGATGGTAAAGAATATCACAATCATAGTCTTTTACCAACTCTATCCAATGTCTCTGCCTCATGTTCAGGTCTTTTTGTGTGAAGAAGTACTTCAAACTCTTGTGATCGGTGTATATCTCGCACTTCTCCCCATACAGATAGTGCCGCCAAACCTTCAGTGTGAATACCACCGTCGCTATTTCCAGATATGGGTAGGGTACTGCTGCTCATATTCCTTCAGCTGTCGTGATGCATAAGCTATGACCTTCTCGTTCTGATCACTGGGGCCTCTGGCCCTACCTGATCCAATAAATGGAAATATCACTGCCTGAGCTCTGCGCTCTCCGACACTCTCCCTCCAAATCTCATTTCATATTCCCTCAACAACAAGGGCCCTCCTTACCACCTGAGCATAGGTAGAGATCTCATGTACTGGGGTGATTCTAACGCCCTGAGCTATTCTGGAATTCAATCCCTGAATAAATCACTTCTTCCAAGCCACATTTGTGGGTATCATATCAAAATCAAACTTGGCCAACCCATCGAATTTGTTAAGATACTCGATTACTGTCGTGTTTCCATGAACCATGCTCAGAAATTCATTCATCTTCATAGTCTTAATTGCGTCACAATAATATCTCTCATTAAACAACTGCCTAAATTCCTTCCACCAAGTCTGGGCATCTTCCTACAACACATATGTAGCACAGATCACCCTATCGTGACCTACCATCCACATACTATCGAGGATGGAACTGATCATGCCCATCCATTGTTTAGCTCTAAATAGATCTAGGCCTCCCTAAAAAACTGGAGGGTAATATTCCTAAAATCTCTCATATAAAAATTCCCATCTGTTCTCAACCCTAGGCTGAGCGATAACTGGTGCCACTCCTGGCATAGCAAAGGAAGAGGTGTTCCCTGACATAACATGTTTTAAACACCTGATCTCTTCCTCTTGCCTCTGCAATCTTAATTGCATATCTATAAACACCTGCTGCCAATTCTGAGGAGCAGGCGGAGGGCCCAGGCCCTGGCTGTAATTCCCAGCTTCAGTATAAACACCACCGGGTCCCATTAACTGCCTAGCGTACATAATCTCTGAGTTCTTTTGCAGACAATAACTTGACTCATTAAGCATGATGAGCACATCCAAAAGCCTTCCCCAGTGGAAAACCAAAAAACACCACATTCACATACCACTGTAGTGCTAATATACATGCCCATGAATTCATGCATCAATCTGCAAGCCCTGCTCTTACCTAAAAAATATCATGTTGTTTACTCTAGCATGCGGATAAAACATTCATATATCAACTGAGAAGAAAAACACATAATCATATCAATAGTCAAGGGTCAGGCCCTATCAGAATCTCATGCTTCCTAATAAGGCATGCAAGTAAAGCATTTATGTCTTATTTAAACAGTTACACATATAATCATATAAATAGTCACCATACCTTAAGTGGAGCTTGTCTTTCATGACGAGTGTACATGCCTAGCTTGTCTTCAGGAACCCTTAACCTTGGCACACTCTAATACCAAGTTGTAATGCCCTACTACTCAGGGACCGTAACATTGTGTATTTTAAATAGTGTTAAACTCGCTAAACGAGTCATTTGGCCATAACCATGTAACTAAATGTGATTAACAGTTTAGGGTTAAATTTTTTTATCAAAGGTACCATCATTTCATCAAAACGTTTACCTCATACATGGGATCCCAAAATACATTTAAAAGGTTAATTACAATGAGAAAGTTACAACCTGTCGACCTAAGCGAAAAAATATGGTTTGAACCTAGTTCCTCTTTAAACCCTTGGCTGTGGTGGTCGAGCAGCCACATATGTACACATCGTCACCTAAGCTCTCCAACTCAGGGATGGTCCTACTTTTTTTCCCTTTACCTGCACCGTATAGCACTCGTGAGCCAAGGCTAAGCAAGAAAACTTAAACATGCTCATAAGCAATTAATAACATGTTACCAAATCACAATACGCATGCCTAGTAGTAATAACCCTACTCATGCATGCATACCCATCCATATAAATGACTACAACGTCATATGGGCCAATAGCCCAAGATAAATGATCAATGCATCATGTCGGAGCTCCGCACCAAAAATACATGATTATGGAATCATAGTGTGGTTCATCACCCAAACACGTGATTAATAAATCATACTGGCTCAGCGCCCTAGGATATGGGACTAATGAGTCACCCTGGGGCCCTTTACCATATCTTCTGTAAAACCAGTCTTGGAGCTGGCCCAGGGTACCTGGCACTGAGGTTTCCCCGAACTATAGGTCGGTCAAGCGTATGATGCTCTTCTAGTTAGACATAACCATATCGACTAGCGCTCAACGTGCTATTGCGTCCTTGACTCATAAGTCAATGCTTTTCGACCAACACTCAACATGATAAGGCCATCCTTGACTAATAATTCAATGCTTTACGACTAGTACTCAACGTGCTAAGGCCGTCCTTGACCAATAAGTCAATGCTTTACGGCTAACAAGTTCGCCCTTGACTAATAAGTCAATACTGGGGCCCAGCCCTAGGATATGGGACTAATAAGTCACCCTAGGGCCCATCGCCTTATCCTTTGTATAACCAGCATTGGAGCTAGCCCAGCATATCTGGCACTCTAGTTTTCTCATGACCAATAGGTTGGTCAAGTGTATAATGCACTCCTTGTTAAGCATAACCATCTCGACTAGCACTCAGCGTGCTATTGTCGCCCTTGACTAATAAGTCAATGCTTCACGACTAGCGCTTAGCGTTATTTCCGTCATTGACTCATAAGTCAAGGATTTATCAATAAGATAATGCAAACAGGCATATATCATATGTCAAATATCCAAATATAAAGCACTTAGCATGCTTAATCAATAATCACAAGCATAATTATAATCATGCACATTTTTCAGGTGTTCATGCCCTATTCATATTCATGTTCAATCATTCGGGCCAAGCCATAATCACATGTATCACCTATTGGGTGCAGTTTTCTTACCTTTAGTCCAAGCACATGCTACCAATAAACGACCCTCGAGCACGATCCCGATTCCGCTCCCCTAGCGATAACCTAGTCACAACCATAATATAGGCTCCCATCAATAATGAGCGAATAAAGGCTTCTGGACTAAGTCCTAGTCTCTGGGACATCAAATTATACTAAAATGGGTAATAGCATCGATCCTGAGCCCTTAGGTTTGAGTTCCCATCACTAAAAACCCATTTTGGCCAAATTTTCCCAAGCGGGCCGCAACATGCCCCTAAGGGCCGCGACATGCCTCCCAGACAGAAACTCCCTTGTCTGAAATTCAGGACACGGGCTGCAGCATGCCCATGAGGGCCGTGACATGCCTCCCAAACAGAACCGCCTTAGTGCCCTATGTTCACATGGGTCGCGGTGCCCAAGAACATGGTCGCGGCATGACTCCACGAACCCAGAAAGCCCTATTTTTCCTCAGCCAAAATCTTACCAAAAATCATCCCAATTAATTTCCAAAACCGTAATTCAAACCCACAAACATTAACATCACATTAACACCATCAAAACCCAAGTTTATCTCACTCAAAAACCTCCATCAAATCACTAATCCAATACCTTGAACTTCTAAGCTCAACAACACTATAAAAACAGGGTAGAATTCACTTAAATCCAGAATTGAAGCTTACCTCGGCTAGGATTGTATCCTCCTAGCATCAACTAAACTACCCCAAGGCCAAGCCTTGAATTTCCTTAGCTTTTTACCGAATTTCAAACACCAATGGTAGAGAGAAAGAGAGAGAACGATCGAGAAATGCCAAATATATCATAATGGGCCAAATTACGAAAATTGCCCTTTTAATCATAAATGGACCCAAATGCATATTTAATACACCTAAATATGAATATTAAGTCATATTATAATATAACCCACATAATCATATAATGATACACATATATATATCACATAATCACATAATTTCCATAATTTGCCATCCTGGCCCACTAATCAATGCCCTAAGCGTTATTAGGTAATTTGGGATGTTACAGTTTGGTTTGTGGGAAAATGAAAAAAAGTGAGCGAAAGGGTCATATTTGAGTTTTTTGTGACTTTTTGGTTTGTGGGAAAATGAAAGAAGTGAGAGAAATCAAAGTTGTTTGTAATGTTTTTTTATTTTGGATTTATACTTGGGATATTGAATAATTTTTATTTAATGATGTTGAAGAACTCATAAACACACTTTTGACTTATAGTTTTAGATTTTAATTGTGTTTATTTAAGCTTTAGATTTTATTTTATTTTTCATTTAATTTATTTAAAAAAATTAAAATCCAATCAAATATGATTTTTAAAATATTATATATATATATTGTTATGTCAATATTTAACGATAAAAGTTAGTGGTTAGTACCTAATTGCAATAAAAAGTGGACAACATGTATTATTACCGCCAATAAAAGACTTGAGTATTAAAGTATAACAATTGAATTTTTTTGAGTATTTTCACCGCTAATATCCCTGTATAATATTTACTTAAAACTCAAGAGTATAAGTCCTTTATTAAATAATGTATATTTTTGTTAGGAAACCCTACTGCAATAAATACAATACTTTCCCTTCTTGTATGTCAAAAATGGGATTGTTTATCAAACACCATAATTAGCAATAACAATCGAATCAACACAAGCAATATAAATCATAAAAGTGAGACACCAAGATTTTTACGTGGAAATCCAATATGGAAAAAAAATCACTGGGACCGTAGTCCGCTTAAATCATCTAGTATCACCAAGTTCTATAATGGGATTACAAAGTTATTCTCTAGTAGACTCACAACAACATCAAGATTACAATCTTGGATCAACAATACAAATAGTCATCATCTATAAAGATAGATACACCAAAGAAAAAGTTTTGGGTCTCACCAAACAGGTATAGTAGGAGAGTACCTTAGAGAGGACAACCCGCAAAACGAAACCTGCAGATTTGTAGAGAACATTGCAAGGATTCATCATCCAAACTTTGACCTAAAATGGAAGAGAGTCAACAACTCAATCTTCAATCTAAAGTGTCAAACCCACTCTTTCTCTCTCTAGATTTTCTCTCCTCGTTCCTTCTCTTTTTCTTCTCTACCCACAGCTGACTTCTCCTTCTCTTGCATGAAATCCAACCTCATTTTTTATTTTTCTTTTTGTAATTCAAACAATGTAGCTCACGCGCGCTACTCCAATTTTTCAATTGGGCTTGATGCCCTTGGTCTAGGCCCAAAAAAAGAGGCAGATTGATAACTCTTGAATAAAGAGTTATTTTGACGCTTTTAAGCTTGTAAATGTAGAATTAGAAAGGGTGATGTTTGATTATTATTGTTATTTTTAGTTAATTTCATTTTCTTTTTGTGTTGTGAATTTATTGTGTCTTTTTAGTTTTTAAGAGCTGAAAGTAGGAAAACAATGAGTTTATGCATGAATTATCTAAAGAGAAAGGAGAAAAGTAATTTGGTTTTTAAGTTGTTTGTGCTTATATTCAAGATTTTGATGTAGTAGAGAAAATTTTCCTCGAGCATTTCTATCATGATCAAAGTGGGAGTTTTCAACATGTGAAGGAGAGCCACTTGGCACTTCATTAATTTGGAGCATTTTCAAGAGGGAAATTTGAACGTCCCAAATTACCTAATAAGGCTTAGGGCCTTGATTAGGGGGCCAGGATGTCAAATTATGGAAATTATGTGATTATGTGATATATATGTGTATCATTATATGATTATGTGAGTTATATTATAATATGACTTGATATGCATGTTTAGGTGTATTAAATATGCATGTGGGCCCATTTCTGATTAAAAGGGTAATTTTTGTAATTTGGCCCGTTATGGGAATATTTGGCATATATGTGATATATGTGTGGGACCACATCATTATGTGGATATATTTGGGTTACTCGACACGAGACTATCCTAGGGAGAAAGCTAAGGGAAAAGTCACAACGGGACCCATACTTGACTTGCTTTGAGTCAAGGGGTATATTGGGTATTTAGGACATTACTGGGTTATTGGGTAGTGGGAATAAATATTTGATGATATATTTGGAGTTAGTGAGATCAGGAGGGAATTATGGGGATTTTGACTATTTGGCCCTTGGGGACGATTTTGGGTACCCTGAGCATTTGGATTTGCTTGAGGTTACTTAAGCTTGAAGTAACCTGACAGAATAAATAAAAAGAGAACTTTCAGTTCTCTCTCTCTCTTCCGTTCTCTTTTTGGCGTTCGATAGCATTTTCGAAGGAAACACGAGTTTTAGGACTCGGATTCAAGCAAGGTTAGAGTCATAACGATTCTAGGGAAGATTAGAAGCTTGATAGCCATAGGATTTAGCTGGGAAATGAATTAATTGGAGGTTAGTTGTACTTGGACCAAAGGTAAGAAAATTGCACCCAGTATGTGATACATGTGATTATGGCTTGGCCCGAATTATTGAACAAGGATATGAGGATAGGGTATGAACGCCTGAGAATTTGCTGATTATGATTATGCTTGTGATTGTTGATTAACCATGTTCAATGCTTTGTACTTGGATACTTGATATATAATATATGCTGGTATGCATTATCTAATTGAAAAAGGCTTCACTTATTAGTCAATGATGACAATAGTGTCCAGCGCTGGTCAAAAAGCATTGACTTATTAGTCAAGGTCAACAATAGCGACGAGCGCTGGTCAAAAAGCATTGCCTTATCAGTCAAGGGCGACAATAGCGCTAGTCATTATGGATATGCTAAACTAGAAGTGCATCATATTCTTGACTGACCTATCGGTCGGGGAAAACTTAGTGCGTGGTATGTTAGGCCAGCTCCAAGGCTGGTTATACAAATGATAGGGAAATGGGCCCTGGGGTGACTTATTAGTCTCATATCCTAGGGATGGGCCCCAGCATTGACTTATTAGTCAAGGAAAACCTTAGCACGCTGAGTTCTGGTAAAAAAACATTGACTTATGAGCCAAGGATGGAAATAGCGTGCTGAGCACTGGTCGATATGTTTATGTCTAACTAGGAGCGCATCATACACTTGACCGACCTATCAGCCGGGGAAAACTCAATGCCAGGTACACTGGGCCAACTCCAAGGCTGGTTATAAAGAGGACAGGGAAAAAGGCCCCAGGGTGACTCATTAGTCACATATCCTAGAGCGTTGAGCCAGTATAATTTATTAATCATGTGTTTAGGTGCTGAGCCCCAGTATGATTCCATAATAATGTATTTTTCGCATTGGACCCCGATATGATTCATTGATGGTTATCTTGGGCTATTGGCCCATATGACATTGTAGTCATTTATATGAATGGTAGCATGCATGAGTAGGGTTATTACCGGTAGGCATGCTTAATATGATTTAGACACATGTTATTAACTGCTTATGAGTATGTTTGAGTTTTTTTATTGAGCCTCGGTTCACGGGTGCTATATGGTGCAGGTAAAGGGGAAAGAAAGTTGGACCATCCCTTAGTTGGGGAGCTTAGGTGACGATGTGTACATATGCAACTGCTCGACCACCACGGTCGAGGGTTTGAATAGGAACTAGGGTCAAACCCTATTTTTCCACTTAGGTCAGCTAGTTGTAACTTTTCCATTGTAATTAACCTTTTAAATGTATTTTGGGATCCCATGTATGAAGTAAACATTTTGATGTAACGATGGTACCTTTGCGCAAAATTTTTAACCCTAAGCCGTTATTCACGTTTAGTTACACGGTTATGGAGAAATGACTCGTTTAGCAAGTTGAACACTGTTTAAAATACACAGTGTAGCGGTCCCTAAGTAGTAGGGCATTACAACTTAGTATCAGAGCGTGCTAAGGTTAAGGGTTCTTGAAGACAAGATGGACATGTACACTCGTCACTAAAGACAAGCTCCAATCAGGGTATGATGACTATTTATGTCGTTATGTGCTTAACTGCTTAAATAAGATGTAATTGCTTTACCTACATGCCTTATTAGAAAGCATGAGATCCAGTGGTTGATTACCTGTTTTGTGAATATATGAATGTGTTATCTACATGCTAGAGTAAAGAGCATGATAATTTGTTGGCAAGAGAAGGGCTTATTGATTGATGCATGAATGTTATAGGCATGTTCTTTAGTACCACAGTGCTATGTGAATGTGGTTTGGTTTGGTTTTCCATGGGAGGGCTTTTGAATGTGCTCATCATGCTCAATGGGTCAAATTATTGACTGTAGACTAAGTAAGAGGTTATGTACCTAAAGAAGTTAATGGGACTCAGTGGTGTTTATACTAAGGCTGGGAATTACAGCTAGGGCCTGAGCCCTCTGCCTGCCCCTCAAAATTGGCAGTAGGTTTGTACAAATATGCAATTAAGATTGCAGAGGCAAGAGAAGGAGATCAGGTGTTTAAAACATCAGGTTATGTCAGGGAACACCTCTTCCTTTGCTATGCCAGGAGTGGCACTAGTATTGGCTCAACCTAGCGTTGAGAACAGGTTGGAATTTCTATGCGAAAGATTTTAGGAATATTACCCTCCAGTTTTTAAGGGAGGTCTAGATCCATTCAGAGCTGAAAATGGATGGGCATGATTAGTTCTATCCTCGACAGTATGGGGGTGGTAGGTCACGATTGGGTAATATGTGCTACATATGTGTTGCGGAAAGATGCCTGAACATGGTGGGAAGTGATATCCCAAACACAAGATATAGCTACAATGAACTGGAAAGAATTTAGGCAGTTCTTTAATGAGAGATATTAATGTGATTTAGTTAAGACTGCAAAGACAAAAGAATTTGTGAACCTGGTTCAGGGAAATACAACAGTAACATAGTATGTTAACACATTTGACGGGTTGGCCAAGTTTGCTTTTGATATGGTACCCACGGATGTGGCTCAGAATGAGCGATTTATCCAGGGATTAAATTCCAATACATGAGATCTCTACCTACGCTCAAGTGGTAGGGAGGGCCCTTGTTGTTGAGGGCATGAGAAATGATATTTGGAGGGAGAGTGTCGGAGAGCGCGGAGCTATACCTCCATTTATTGGATCAGGTAGGGTTAGAGGCCCCATTGATCAGAGGGGAAAAGTTATCAATGTATTCGGTACCTCTGGACTAGAAAAGGGGATCCTAAGTGCTCAGATAGGCCATCAGGGTGAGGAAAAGGATTGGAAACTCTACTTGGAATGCACTCGGTGTAGGAAGCGTCATTTGGGAGAATGTCGAGCAAAGGCATGTTTCTTATGTGGGATGGTTGGGCACCTCAGAAGAGATTTCCCAAGGTTAAGGAAGGATGAACCAAAGGGGGCGGATAGCTCAACTCCAGCTCGAGTGTTCACTCTGATGCAGTCAGAGTCAAAGACTGAGACTGAGGTTGGTTCCTCTGTGGTGGCATGTCAGCCTCCTAGTTCTAATTTTTGTATTGTACTGATTGGTTCTTGTGCCATGTTGTTCTTTGTTTTGTTGCATTTAGTAGAGGCACAAACTTAGTATATGGATTACGTGGTTATGATGTGATGAGAATTTTGTACCCTATTGGTAATTTTAAGAGATGGGTTAGACTATTGTGGAAAAAGGACTCATTAGTTGATTTGATATAGTTGGTTATGACTGACTTTGATATAATCTTGGGTATGGATTGGTTAGTCAAGTATGGGGCAACGATAGGTTGCAAGAAAAGGATGGTAACCTTTGGGCTTGAGGGTGAGAAACCCTTGTATTTGTTGGCATTATGCATGGACCCCATATACTTATGACATATGTACTTAGAGCTAGAGACATATTGCAGGAGGATGCATAGGATTCTTAGCTAGTGTGGTGGATACCACTTAGGTCGTGCAAGTCGGACCAAGATAGAATAGATTAGCCTGTGAGTTTCTGGATGTGTTTCCAGAGGATCTGCCAGGGTTACCTCTACAAAAAGAGATAGATTTGTGATTATGCTGGTGCCAGGGACAGAACTAGTGTCTAGGGCATCGTATTGAACGGCTTCAGCAGAGCTAAAGGAACTAAAGGTTCAATTACCGAATAAGATGGTATTTTCTAAGATGGATCTTCGATCTGGTTATTACCAGCTGAGGATCAGGGAGAAGGGTTTGTAGAAGACTGCTTTTCGTACCAGTTTTGGGCATTATGAGTTTTAGTCATATTTGTTGGACTGACTAATGTTATGGTAGCACTTATGGAATAGATGAACAAGGTGATCAAGGATTATTTGAATTGGTTTGTGATCATGTTTATCGACAATATTATGGTATACTCTGAGCTAGAGATTGGCCAAGGCCAATGAACGACTCAGAGGTTAGGAGTTTCCTTGGATGGGCAGGGTATTGCATGGGTTTTTTGGAAGAGCTCTCAAGGATTGTTACCTCATTGACAGAAAAGGTGATTGCCTATGTATCATGTTAGTTGAAAGATATAACCAGAACTTGAGTAGAGTTACTGGTGGGCCAGCTAGCCAACATTATGCTTATGTTTTCTCTTATAGAGAGGAGTAAAGAAAAATAATTGAGTGACCCACAGATGGGAAAGATTAGAGGGGATGTCTTAGTTGGATTAGCTAAGGACTATACCGTGTTAGGCATGAGTTTATTGAGGTATAAAGATCGTAATTATGTTCTGATGGACACTGGGATTAGATGGATGAATCTCATACTAATCTGTATTCTCTTCATCCAGGCACCATGAAGATGTATCAGGATCTGAAAACTTTATATTGGTAGCCTGGGATGGAGAAGGATGTAACTAAGTACTTGGCAAAGTGCCTAACCTGTTAGTAGGTCAAGGCAGAGTATCAGAAACCAGTAAGGCCATTACAGCCTTTGAGTATCCCGAAGTGGAAGTAAGAGGACATCACGATGGATTTCGTGGTGGGATTGCCCAGGATAGTGGGCCAGCATGATTTAGTCTAGGTCATTATCGACCGGTATACAAAGTTAGCTCACTTTTACCATTGACGATGAATAATACAATTTATAGTCATGTAGGTTTCTGTGTGAGAAAGATAATACACCTTCTTGGGACTTTGAGGTCTATCCTGATGGATAGGGACCCTATCTTTACTTCCAAGTTTTGGTGAAGGTTACAGAAGGCGATGAGTATACAACTGGAGTTCAGTGCAACTTTTTATCCTAAGGCTAATAATAAATCAGAGAGGATTATCCAGATATTAGAAGACATGCTGAGAACATGTACATTGGACTTTGAAGGGTCCTGGAATGAATATTTACCTCTAATAGAGTCTTCCTATAATGATAGCTACCAGTTGATTATTTGGGTGGCACATTATGAGATGTTGTATGGTAGGAAATGTAGATCACCCATTCACTGGGATGAGATGGGTGAAATGTTATATTTGGGTCTTGAGATTGTTTAAAGGACCGCTGAGGCTATTTAAAAGATTAGAGCTCGAATGCTCGCTTCTCAGAATAAATAGAAAAGTTATGTTAATCTGAAATGAAGGAACGTGGAGTTCCTAGTTGAAAACTATGTATACCTTAGAGTATCACCATGGAAAGGGGTGAGGAGATAAGGGCAAGTTGAGCGCTAGATTTGTAGGACTGTTTGATATCCTGGAGAGGATCGATCAGGTGGCCTATGGATTGGCCTTACCGTCGGCATTGCCGGTTGTATGCAAATATTTTATATTTCCATGTTAAGGAAATATGTGTTAGATAAGACTCGTGTGTTGATTTATGAGGATCTGGAACTGGAGGTAGAGTTATCCTATGGGGAATAGCCAGTTCAGATACTAAAGAGAATGGCAAGGTTATGAGGAACAAACTATACCTTTGGTTAAGGTATTACATAGAAATAGTAAGGTCGAGGGAGCGACCTGGGAACTGGAATCAGATATGCAGGATCTATATCCCGAGCTATTCAGATAAAATTTCGAGGATGAAATTCCTGTAAGGAGGGGATAGTTGTAACGTTCCATATTACCTAATAAGGCTTAGGGCCTTGATTAGCGAGCCAAGATGAAAAATTATGGAAATTATGTGATTATGTGATATATATGTGTATCGTTATATGATTATGTGAGTTATAATATAATATGACTTGATATGCATGTTTAGGTGTATTAAATATGCTTGTGGGCCCATTTTTTATTTAAAGGGAAATTTTCATAATTTGGCCAGTTATGGGTATATTTGGCATATATATTTGATATATGTGTGGGAACACATCAGTATGTGGATATATTTGAGTTACTCGGCACGAGACGGTCCTAGGGAGCAAGCTAGTGGGAAAGTCACAACGGGACCCATACTTGACTCGGTGTAAGTCAAAGGGTATATTGGGTATTTAGTACATTACGGGGTTATTGGGTAATGTGAATAAATATTTGATGATATATTTGGACTTAGAGAGATGAGGAGGGAATTATGGGGATTTTGACTATTTGGCTCCCGGGGACGTTTTTGGGTACCCCCAGCATTTGGATTTGCTTGAGGTTACTTAAGCTTGAAGTAACCTGACAAAATAAATAAAAAAGAATGTTCAGTTCTCTCTCTCTTTCGTTCTCTTTTTGGCATTCGATAGCATTTTCGAAGGAAACTCGAGTTTTAGGACTCAGATTCAAGCAAGCTTAGAGTCATAACGATTCTAGGGAAGATTAGAAGCTTGATAGCCGGAGGATTTAGCTGGGAAACGACTTAATTGGAGGTTATCGTTAGGGGCTCGGAATTGGGATCGTGCTCCACGGTCGTTCATTGTTAACCTGTACTTGGACCAAAGATAAGAAAACTGCACCCCGTATGTGATACATGTGATTATGGCTTGGCCTGAATTATTTAACAGGGATATGAGGATAGGGCATGAACGCCTGAGAATGCGCATGATTATAATTATGCTTGTGATTGTTGATTAAGCATGCATAATGCTTTGTACTTGGATATTTGATATATGATATATGATGGTCTGCATTATCTAATGGAGAAAGGCTTCACTTATTAGTCAAGGAGGAAAATATCTTCGAGCGTTGGTCATAAATCATTGACTTATTAGTCAAGGTTGACAATAGCGTCGAGTGTTGGTTGAAAAGCATTGACTTATTAGTCAAAGGCGACAATAGCGTGTTGAACGTTGGTCATTATGGTTTTCTTAACCAGGAGCACATCATACGCTTGACCAACCTATCGACCGAGGAAAACTCAGCGCCAGGTATGCTGGGCCAGCTCTAATGCTGGTTATCCAGACGATAGGGCAATGGGCCTCGAGGTGACTTATTAGTCCCAAATCCTAGGGCTGGGCCCCAGCATTGGCTTATTAGTCAAGGTCGACCTTAGCATGTTGAGTGTTGGTCAAAAAGCATTGACTTATGAGTCAAAGACAGCAATAGTGTGCTGAGTGCTGGTTGATATGGTTATGTCTAACCAGGAGCGCATCATATGCTTGACCGACCTATCGGTAGGGGAAAACTCAGCAGCAGGTACGGTGGGCTAGCTCCAAGGCTGGTTATACAGAGGACAGGGCAAAGGGCCCCGGGGTGACCCGTTAGTCCCATATCTTAGAGCGCTAGGACAGTATGATTTATTAAGCATGTGTTTGTGCGCTGAGCCCTAATATGATTCCATAATCATGTATTTCTTTCATTGGACCCCAATATGATTCATTGATGGTTATCTTAGGCTATTGGCCCATATGATGTTGTAGTCATTTATATGAATGGTATGCATGCATGAGTAGGGTTATTATTGCAAGACATGCTTAATATGATTTGGATATATGTTATTAACTGCTTATGAACATGTTTAAGTTTTCTTGCTAAGCCTTGGTTCACGGGTGCTATATGGTGCCTGTAAAGGGAAAAAAGTTGGATCATCCTTGAGTTGGAGAGCTTAGGTGATGATGTGTACATATGCGGCTGCTCGACCACTACGGCTGAGGGTTTAAAGAGAACTAGGGTCAAACTCTATTTTGCCGCTTAGGTCGGCTGGTTGTAACTTTTCCATTGTAATTAGCTGTTTAAATGTATTTTGGGATCCCCTGTATGAATTAAATGTTTTAATGTAACGATGGTACCTTTGACAAAAAATTTTAACCCTAAATCGTGAATCACGTTTAGTTACACGGTTATGGCCAAATGACTCGTTTACCGAGTTTCACACTATTTAAAATACACAGTGTAACAGTCCCTGAGTAGTAAGGCGTTACATAAATAAAAGGAGTTCACATGTGAAAAATGGAAGGGGAAATTTTGTCATTTTTCATCTAATTTGGGTGACCTAGCACCATCAAAAGGGGAGGCCAACCACCATGTGAAGAGAAAGCTAGCATTGTAGAGAGAGGGAGACAAAAAATGAAGATAAAGAAAAAGAATAAATTCCAAGCTTGAAGAGGAGAATCAGAGGAAGAAAAGGAAGAGGAGGAAAACAAGATTATTAATTCATCTTCTTTGCTTGTTTTCTCCTCTTTAATCTTATTTAGGTTTGTAATTTTTATAGCTTTTTCTATTTAAATATCCATGGTCGGTTTTGATTTTGGATCAGCGCTCTTGAATTTAGCCATGAACTAAATCTTTTGGCGTTTCCTAGATCGATATCGTCTAAGGCACCCCAACGGCATACACATATGACTTTGGAAACTCCCAGCTCACCATGTGTGCCAAACAAATCCCATTGTCTACCTGAAAGGGAGAAAGTAAGGGGGTGAGCTAATAGCCCAGTAAGGAAGTACAAACATAACATATAGCAAGTAAACATGATACAAAATTAGTCTCAGCATCTTAACTTTAAAAATGAAATAACACATGCATTCCATAATAAACATAAACTTTATCTGAAAAATCAACATAAACAAATAAAGCAATATCTCTGTCAGGTATCCAGGAAAAACATGTCCCAGCATAACCTCATCTTTCCCCTTCAGGCCTCTTGGTGCGTCCACCCTCTGAGTTACATCATACCTTATGTAACGTCCCAAATTACCTAATAAGGCTTAGGGCCTTGAATAGAGGGCCAGGATGGCAGTTTATGGAAAGTTATGTGTTTAGGCGACATATATGTGTGTAATTATATGATTATGTGAGTTATATTACAATATGACTAGACATGCATGTGTTAGGTGTATTAAATATGCATGTGGGCTCGTTTCTTATTAGAAGGGAAATTTTCATGATTTGGCCCGTTGCGGGTATATTTGGAATATATGTGCATATATGTGATATATCTGTGAGACCACAATATTATGTGGATATATTTGGGTTACTAGGCACGAGGAGATCCTAGGGAGAGAGTTAGCAGGAAAGTCACAACGGGACCGAATACCCGACTTGGGGTGAGTCAAGGGGTATTTTGGGTATCTAGTATATTACCGAGCTATCGGGTAATGAAAATAAATATTCGAGGATATATTTGGAGTTAGTGAGATTAGGAGGGAATTTTGGGGATTTTGACCATTTTTCCCTCAGGGACGTTTTTGGTACCCCGAGCCTCGGGATTTGCTTAAGGTTACTTAGAGTCTAAGTAAACCTCATAAATACAGAAAACAGAAGAAAATATGTTCAATACACTCTCTCTCTCTCCCCCCCCCCCTTCTCTCTCTCTCTCTCTCGTTCACACACTCACTCAAATTCCTTGGGAATTCTTGCGATCTAGGAGGAATCGAGGCTAGCCTAGGCTCGGGATTGCTTGGGGAGAAGATTAGCATCACTAAGGGCAGCTGAGGTAATGATTTCCAGCCTTGAATCTCTCTATTTTTCTGGTTTTTAGCTAAGTTTTGGAGTTTATAAATTCAGCTTTGAATTTGGGATTTGATGGGGTTTTGGCCAAGTTTAGGCTTGGGATTTTGGTGTTTTGAGGTACTGAGTTGATTGGGAAATTTACCTTAGGGATTTAGCTATGTTTGGATAGGTTGTTGGTGGGTTTTGGCTTGGAGAAAACAGGGAAATTTCTAGGTTTTCATGGCAAGTTGCGGCCCTGTTCTTGGGGCGCTGCGGGTCTCATGAACGAGAAGGAGAAGGAGGTGTCGAACCGCCATTTGAGTCGTGACGCAAGTAAGGGCGCGCCGCGACACGTGTTGAAATGTAGGAGAGCCTTGGGCTCTCTGAATTGGGGAGGGCTACAAATCTTTTGCTTTGAGTCGTGGCTCTTGAAGGGTTTTTGAGCCCCGGGAGAGTTTTGAGTGCAGGAAATCAAACCTAAGGGCTCACGAACGATCCTACTATCTAGTTTAGTATAATTCGACGCCTCAGAAGCTAGGACTCAGTCCGGAAGCCTTTATTTTCTCATTTTGAAGATATTCTCTCTTGGTTGTGACTTGGTTATGGCTAGGGGCTCGGGACCAGGATCGTGGTCGAGGATTGTTCTTAATATACATTGCACTTCCTTCTAAGGTACCCAATTCGTGATATATGTGATTAGGGCTTGGCCCGGTGGTTGATTATAACTATGAATAGGGCTCGGCCCCTGAGAATGAATGTGATTTAGTGTTGACGGCGGAAACTCGTCAACGAAATATAGATGGAAAAATCAAAGAATTAATCAGAACTTAATGAATGCAAAAGAACTTGTAGAAATTTGGAGGAAAATTTCAAGTGAGCAATAGAAGAAAAACTCGTATATGGTTCTTAGAATAGTCTGATGTTACAAGAATTTTTTTCACCCATTAGATGGAGAGGAGAAGAACCATTTATAGTGGGGCTCTAATAGCTCCTGATACATTGTGGTCCCAGGGGACAAGATTGTACGTATGTACATTGTCAGGGTCGTGGCACAGGTCATAGTGGAGCAGAAGGTTGTGGTGTCGGCTTCAGTACATGGTCAGAGTCTGTGGGAGCGCCTCCATTTTAGTACTTGAATGTGCCTCCACTACTTGCTTAGTAAGAGTGTCAGAGATTGGCTGGTGAGGACCATAATAGGTACCTCACTCGTACGACCACTACTTGTCTGGCGTGTATATGAAGATCAGACATCCGGGGTCATAAGGGTCGTACCCCATACATGCTTCGTACATGTATGATCTCTTTGAGTTATACTTAGGTTTTTATCTTTAGATATTGAAGTCTTTATGGGTCCTCTTAGGAGACACGCATTCAAGGCGAACGACGCAAGGGCGTCTCGAGCGCGTGCAGCGCACGAGATCGTGGACTGCGCGCGAGGGCATCTCTCACGGTGAGACCATGGGCATCTCGCGAGGTGATGTGCGTGAAAGCATCTCGCGTGAGTGATGTGCGCGAGACAGTGGGCTGCATGTGAGGGTGTCTCGCGTGGGTGCTGCACGCGAGACCGTGGGCTGATGCATGCAAGGGCGTCTCGCGTGGCAAGACTGTGGGCGTCTTGCAAGGTGATGCGTGCGACAAGGTCACGAGGGGCATCTCACACGGCAATACCATGGGCATCTCACGAGGTGATGCACGTGACAAGGTCGCAGGGGGCATCTCACATGGGTGCTACACGCAAGACTGTTTGCTGATGCACGTGTGGGCGTCTCGCGTGGCGAGATCGTGTGCACCTCTTGAGGTGATGGCGAGATAGGGTCGCGAGGGGCGTCTCGCGTGAGTGCTGAGCATGGCTGGTGGCGCTAGGCGTCTATGTGCGTGGCTGGTGGCGTGAGGTGCCTAGGTGTGCGGCACCTAGGCACGGGTTTGTATGACCTTCAGTGAGGCGGGCGAGGCGAAGTGTGCCTGGGCCTTGCGTGGGGTGAGACGGGTCAGCCTCGCAAAGGCCTTGCATGAGGCATGGGTCTTTCTGGATCATGTCCAATTTGTGGTGTTCACACTTGCCCCCTAGTCTATGAGAGAGTCTTTAGGCTCTCTTGTAGACTTCAAGGTGCGATGCATTTGGGATGCCTGCGCGGTATTAGCTTGCTTCTTCATTTTGACATTATAGAAAAAACACACTTTGGAGTTGAAGACTACTATGAGATTTTGAGGATGAATGTGAGCCTATTATTTTGCTCTGCGGATCCCAAGGCAAGTGCCAAGCCCCCTTCTTGACCATTGATCAAGCATCGAATCCAATGGCTAAGATGAGCTTATGGTTCTTATAAATAGACCTTCATCTCAAGCATAATATTCACTTTTTATCTTCTTAGCTTGGTGGTTTTAGTGTCTTCACTTCCTCCAAGAGGTAAGGGGTTCGACTCCTCACAAACTCATTTTGGTTGTCTTTCCCTTTTATTATTTAAATTTATCTCTTATATGCCAATACCAACATAGGTGCTTGAAGACTAAAACACCTTTCTCCTTCACTTTTGCAGATGCATACCTTTGACCCTTTGCATTTTTTCAACCGCGACGGTGCTTTTGACCCCTGGCCTCCTTTCGACCGTGATGGTACTTTTAACCCTTGGCCTCTTTTCGACCATGACAGTGCTCGATTTTAATTACTCAAGGTACACTTTCTTTCTTTCTTATGTTCATTGGGTCTAAATTAGCACTAGTCGGGATGGGTCGCCTTGTCCGGAGCTCCTTGTGAGCTAATCCACACACATTCCCTTGCTTGTACCCCGTAGTTAGTCATTTAGAGCGCCTATGTCTAGTGGTTTTGAGCCTATTCCTTTCTATTTTGTAGCACCCCCTTCACCTACATGTGCACCCTTATTTCCTACGAGACGAGGTTCCATGCATGCGAGGGATCGTCTAGCGTTCCTCCGGGGGTCGAGTTTGTAAAATTATCTTTAGACTCAGAGTCCCCCAAAAATGACCCTTACCAAGACTATGACACTTTGAGGCAAGCCCGTATATGCCACCTTGAGTACATGGCTGAACTTAGGTGTAAAATCTGAGTGGTGGAGAGCGAAATAGATTCAGTTTTGAGGGGTGATGGAGTTCCTTCCTCCTTTGACCTTAGTGACCACATTGCAAACCTTAGAGTGAACCTTTTAGATCTACAAATGGAGTTGGAGTTCATGGAGGAAAACCTTCTACCAGAACCTCCTGCCCCGTTCACCTCTTGTAGTTGTCATGAGGTCACCCCAGGTTCCCCTCAACCCTTGTCTTCGATTCACCCTTGCTCAGCGCTTCCACTCTTAGCGACTCGGTGGAAAACTCTTGCTAGAAAGAACAAATGGAGGGTAAAGTGCCCTGTTTTGACCTCACCTTTTTCTTTGGATTTTGCAGATATGTCGAAGAAAGTGCGGCGACAGGTAGCTCCCAAGGGGCCAGATTCTGGCCCTCTGTTGGCGTCATTAATTGTGTCTAACGTGTCGGAGAACCGGTTATTGGAGTTATTTGAGAAATACCATATTGGCAAGAAGTACAAGTTGTATGTTCCTTCCAACAAGTGTCAGGCCGATAATCCCCCCAGGGGTACGTGACCATGAGTGAGCATATCCTGAAGGCGGGTGGGACCATTCCCTTACACCCGTTCTTTGTCATGATCCTTAACCATTTCGACCTTGCTCTGCTCCAGCTGGAACCTAATAGCTGGCTGACCTTAAGCTGCCTATACATGGCGTTCATCGATCTCAACCGCCGCGCTCCTACGGCTTAAGAGGTGCACTTTATGTACAACATCATGCCAACCCCTAAATCCAAAGGCTTTTATTTCCTGCAGAAAGCCAATTCCCAGGTTTCCCTCATAGAGGGCTCTGTATCCAACCCGGGGTCCTAGAAGCAGGACTTTTTCTTCGTGAAAGGTCCCATTTTTGTATGTGAACACTTTCGCTCGTCCCCAAGTAAGTACTTCAAGCTTTTCTTCCTTTTACCTTAATTTTTTTATTTTGGAACTTATGCTCATATTGGTAACTGTGTTGATTGTGCAGAGAACTGGGGTATCCCCGACATTCCTGAGTCGGAGGAAGCACTGGTGGACACCTTTCTCGATGCTGACCCTGCTAAAAAGATGGTCACCCACTCTTCACCGTGGCCAACCTTAACCGTTATGGTTTATCCATAGTTTCGGATCCCGATTTTCTGTGGCATATTTCCGAATGAAGGAAGAAGGCGACTTTATTCAAGCCTCACTCGGATGGGGGTGATGCAGATTGGGTGCCTGAGGAGTTTTCCCCAGAATCCAAACGCCCACCCCGGTCATCTTCATTTCCCAGGGGTGCTCTCCTTTGGTCCCTATGGATCGTGACATGGCCTCTCATTCCCATAGTTCGCAGGCCATGCCAGGATGATTTGATGTGCCCTTTTATGAGGAATATGATACTCTTCCTCATGCTCCCATCAATCTTGGTCTGTCGGGGCCCCATTTTTCTGGTGTTCCTGCGCCTCCTCCTCCTTCGGTGAGTGGGTCATCTGTCCCTACTCAGCCGGGCGCCCCTGATTCGGAGGGGACGCCTTGGGTGGGTCGTATGGCGGCCTCTTATGGGCAAAGGTATACCCGGGTTGTCGAGGGTATTCCTGAGACCGAGTGGAGAGGTCTTGGGAATTTTCCATGCCGGAGCTTGGGGAGACTCTTGTACGCTCCTCAACTTTGGTGAGTTCATGCGTCTCACAGTGGTCTTACTCTTTCCTCTCTCTTTTTTTGGGTTCTTTGTTTGCTCATCATCATCATCATTTTTTTTTTGCAGGCTTCTCTGGTGGCTCAACGCTTTGCCGACTCGGCGCAGTACCTCTCTTTTTCGAACGCTGAAAGGGACCATCTAACGATCAAGGTTCAGGAACTTGAGAGGGAACTCACGGACACCAAGCTTAAGCTTGAGAAGGCCCTAGCGAAGGCCTCTTCGTCATAAAAAAAGAAGAGGAGAGTGGAAGCCAAGGCTGTGATGTTGCAGGAGAGGGTCACTCGCCTGGAAGCCAATCTCGAGGGAGCAGAAGCCAAGGTTGCAATGTTGCAGGAGAGGGTCACTCTCCTAGAGGCGAATTTGGCGGAGATTGAATACAAATCCATAGAGCGCATCCTCTATGGAATGTGGAGGAAAAATCCTAACTTCGATTTCTCCTCCTTTGGTGAGCATGCCGTCGCCAGGTGGCCGAGTGGAGTACTCACGGCAGGAGGCCTTGAGATTTTGCTTCTGCAATTTTTATTATTTGATTCGATTTGGCTGTATGCTCATTTGAGCCTATCATTTTTTTTGTTGGACCTTTTCTAAATCCTGCCACATTATCGCAACCTTTTTTTTTATATATATATGTGGTAATTTGCTTTTGTTTGTCTATGTTTGAGGTCATTTTGAGCCTGCAAAAAAGGGTTCGATAAGTCTTTCTTATTTTTTATTTATTATGCTTGAGGTCCTTTTGAGCCCACATGAAGGGGTTCGATAGGTCTCTCTTTGGTGCAATTTGATTGCATCTATAAGGATATGTTGACCCTTTGGGTTCTAGTCATCCTTTTATATAGTTTCGCGCGCGCTTATTATTTCTTGCGAGAAGCGTTCTTCTCGTCATTATGCATAATACTATTTTTGCAAGGGTCTCTTTCAAGACCTTTTTTGGCTAGATGGCTTGGTGGTCGCTCTAGACTTATTGGTAGATTCTCTTCCTAAGGTCTTTCCTCTCATGGAGGTATCAGCCTTTATTAGGAGGCTTTTCTTGTAGGACCTTTTGACCTTCTTGATGTTCATAAGGGTAGCGAATCCTCATGAACTCAAGTGGTGCCTTGCAAGGTCTTCTTCCTTATCTATAAGGGGTTTCTCTTTTATATATATATATAAGGGTCTCATTTAGGACCCTTTTTTGGCAGTACACTCTGCCCCCCAAGTGGTTGGCGAGATTTATCTCGTCGGGCACTTTGATCATTTTAGTCATGCATTTTGATAATTATTGGAAATGAGAGTTAGATAGTGTGGTCATTTTGCTCGAACGAGAGTTCTTACTGCATATTCATTTGATGCCAAAACATATTCATTGGAAATGAGTGAAGTACATGGTTACCTACGGTGACTTTGTTCTTACTACATATCAAGGGGTCTAAGTTAGCCCTCTACCTCATAACTATTACAATTAAACTTGCAAGTTTAGACAAAAAAAAAAAATCCTTGCCTCAGACATGGAGGTCTTACTGATAATATTTTTTTAGATGCTCTGCGTTCCACACTCTGGGTACCATGGTATCATCCAAATGTGCCAGCATGTAGGTGTTAGGGGGCACCACCTGGGCAACTTGGTAGGGCCCTTCCCAGTTTACCCCTAATACACCCGCGCTTGGGTCTTGAGTGTTGGGTAGGAATTTCCTTAACACGAGGTCTCCGACCCTGAATGCCCTCTCTTGCACCCTTGAATTATAGTATCTTGCGGCTCGTTGCTGGTACATTGCCAACTTCAGTTGTGCCCTTTCTCTCCTTGCTTCCAACAGGTCCAGATTTTTGTCCAATGTTGCGAGGTTAGTCTAGTCATCATATGCATGTATGCGGATGGAGTTGATTTTCATTTCTATTGGGAGGACAGCCTCGCAACCATAGGCTAAGGCGAAAGGCGCCTCTCCAGTGGTGGAACGAGGCGTGGTCTTGTAGGCCCAAAGCACATTGGGCAGTTCTTCGACCCAGGCTCCTTTCAACTTTTCCAACTTTGTTTTCAGGTTCCTTTTTAGGATCTTGTTGATGGCCTCCACTTGTCCATTGGCTTATGGGTGTACTACAGCAGAGAAACTCCTCTTGATTCCCTTTTCTCTACAATATTCTTCAAATACCCCTCCTTCAAACTACGTCCCATTGTTGGAGATTATCTTGTAGGGTACTCCAAACCTGTAAACGATAAATTTGTTGACGAATGTGGTGATTTGCTTAGCCGTTATGTTGACTAGAGGCTCTTCTTCCACCCATTTAGTAAATTAATCGACTGCTACAACCGCGTATTTTGCTCCTCCTCTTCCTACTGGTAGCGCTCCAATCAAGTCAATCCCCCACACAGCAAAGGGCCACGGACTGGTCATGCCCACCAGCTCATTTGGTGACTGTCTGGGGTAATTTGCATGTCGTTGGCACTTGTCACATCTCCTCGCAAAATCGCTCGCATCCTTCTCCATGGTAGGCCAGTAATACCCCTAGCGTATGGCCTTTTTTGTCGTGGATTGCCCCCAGCATGATTTCCACATACCCCTTCGTGTATCTCTTGTAGGACTTTTAAAGCCTCCCTCTTGTCTATACACCGTAGGAGCGGGGTGGAGAAGCCTCTCTTATACAAAACTCCATCTACTAGGGTGTATTGGGCAGCTTTGTAAATCATCTTACAGGCATCATTTTTGTTCAAAGGCAACGTTTCGTCACTTAAGTATCTCAACATGGGTGCAAACCATGACTCCTCAGGGTTATTGACCATGTGAACCTCCTTTTCTGCTATGCTTGGCCTGAAGAGGTATTCGACAGGGATAGACTCAAGCGTGTCTTCGTCTCGAGTAAAGGCGAGTTTTGTGAGAGCATCAACCTTTTGTTCCCTTGGCATCTGTTCTATGGTGTATTTTTTGAACTGATCCAAATACCCCTTCACTTTGGCGAGATATGCAGCCATTTTTTGTCCTATAGCTTGATATTTTCCCTTCACTTGAAATATTACTAGCTGTGAGTCACCAAAGACATGCAAATGTGTTACCTTCAACTCCTTGGCTAGTCGCAGGCTAGCCAGTAATGCCTCATATTCTGCTTCGTTGTTGGAAGCTTCAAATCCGAATCTTAATGAACAATACATCTTATGTCCCTCGGGTCCCGTCATTACTATGCCAGGGCTGGCTCCTCCATCGTTAGACGCCCCGTCCACATGGAGGCTCCATTCTTCAGGCTGCTTTTCCCCTTCACCTGTTGGTTCATTCTCTTCTATTTCTCCCTCCTCATGGGGTCGATGTGCAAACTCATCTATAAAATCTGCAAGCACTTGCCCGTTGACTGAGGTCCTTGGGGTGTAAGTGATGTCAAACTGACTTAACTCAATTGACCATTTTAACAACCTTCCCGAAGTCTCTGGTTTGGGCAAGACTTGACGCAAAGGGGTGTTGGTGAGCACGTCAATAGCATGAGTGTGAAAATATGGCTTCAACTTTCGCGAAGCCAATATCAAGGCATATGCTAACTTTTCTATTTCTATGTACTGAGTTTCTGCGTCTACCAATCGTTTGCTTACATAGTATACGGGTTGTTGATGCTTCTTTTCACCTTTGACCAGGGCGGCGCTTATAGCATGCTCTGATATGGCTATGTACAGGTACAGTTTTTCCCATTTTTCAGGCTTAGCCAAAAGGGGTGATTTTCCAAGATGTTCCTTTAGCTTAGTGAAGGCTTCCTGACAATCTTCATTCCAAACGAACTTTTTGCTCCCTTTTAGGATGTTGAAGAAAGGGAGGCATTTGTCAGTGGATCTGGAGATGAACCTATTGAGGGCTGCTACTCTCCCTGTTAAGCACTGCACCTCCTTCTTCCTTCATGGTGGGCTCATTTCCAACAATGCCTTGATTTTGTCAGGATTGGCCTTAATACCTCGGGAATTCACCATAAAACCATGGAACTTCCCTAACAAAACTCCAAATGTGCACTTGAGCGGGTTTAGCTTCATTCTGAATTTTCGGAGGGTGTCAAACATCTCATTGAGGTCGTTTGTGAGCTCTTTGCCTTCTTTGTCTTTACCAACATATCATCTACATATACTTCCATATTTCTTCCTATCTAATTCGCAAACATTCAGTTCACCAACCTTTGATAAGTAGCACCTGCGTTCTTTAACCCAAAAGTCATCACTTTGTAGCAATAAAGCCCTTTGTCTTGTCTGTTATAAACAAAGCGCGCTCCTCGTCGGCCGGGTTCATGGGTGTTTGATTGTACCCTGAATATGCATCCATGAAGATGAGTATCTCGTGTGCCGCCGTGGCATCTACTAACTGATCTATCCTAGGAAGCGGGAAGCTATTATTAGGGAAGGCTTTATTGAGGTTAGTAAAATCCATGCAAGTCTTACCCTTTCCATTGGGCGTTGGGACTAAAATTGGGTTGGATACCCATACTGGGTAAAATGCTTCTCAAATGAACCCATTTTCCTTCAACTTGTCAACCTCTTCTTTTAGGGCCGCGTATCTTTCTGGGTCTAGCGATCTCATTTTCTGCCTCACAGGGTTTGCTTTTGGGTCGATGTTTAAGTGATGGCACATGATTGATGGGTCTATCCCCACCATGTCTTCATGACTCCAGGCGAATACATCGAGGTTGACTTTCATAAATTCTACCAGCTCTTCCTTCACGATACCTGGAAGGTTTCTTCCTACCTTCAACTTCCTCAATGGCTCATTCATGATCGTGACCTCTTCCAACTCCTCTACTGGCTCGACCCTACGTTCCTTCGCGACCCGCAAGTCCAATTTGTGCAGTTTGTGCTTTCATGCACCACCATTTCCATAGGCACTGACGGCTTTATGGTCGTGCGGAGGGATGTGTTATAACATTCCCTCGCTTCCTTCTGCTCTCCTTTCATGCTTGCTATTCCCCCAGGAGTCAGAAATTTTATGGCTAAGTGGTACACTGAAGTTATGGCCTTCAATTATCTTAGGGTGGATCTCCCTAATACCGCATTGAAGGCAAAGGCGCAATCTACCACGACAAAGTTTGCCATTATGGTGGTTTGTTTGGGTTGTTCTCCCATGGTGGCCAACTCAATTGCGCATATGGGCTATGCTGAATCTCCAGTAAATCCATACAGGGAGGTATTGCAGGGCTTTAGGTGCCTGATGTTCAGTCCCATCTTCTCTAAAGTTGGGTGATACAGGTGTCTACGGAGCTTCCATTATCCACCAAGACCTAATGCACCCTCATGTTAGCAAGTTGGACAGTCAACACCAAGGGATCATTATGAGGGAAATGCACACCTCATGCATCTTCTTTGGTGAAGGTTATTAAGTCGTTCTCCCCCTTAAAACTCTTCGAGGGGGCGCTACTCCAAACTTAAGACACTAGGCAGTGGACTTCGCCTGGTTTCCTTAGCATATTTGTCTCGCCTCTTCCTTGATTCGCCTCCGAACCTTGGCCCTCCGAAGATGGTCCTAACTTCTCCTTGCACCTCTGGGGCTACCTCCCATGCCCGTGGTGAGGATGCTCCTCCTTTCGGCTTTTGGTTTTCTTTGCGGACGTATCTGCCCAAATGTCCCCTGCATATAAGCTCTTTGATTTCTATTTTCAAATGAGTGCATTATGCGGTGGTGTGGCCAATATCTTTATGATACTGACAATATTTACTAGGGTCTCTTTTTTATTGGTCTTTTTTCATTGGTGGGGGCCTCCTGAAAGGAACCTGATTTTCATTCATGACGAAGATATGTTCCCTAGCGTGTGTGAGGTCAGTATAAAAGGTGTAGGGGGCCTGTTGCATTCATTAATGTGTTGGGGATTCCGAGGCCGATCATCTCTTGACCCTTCGTAGACCCTCTTCTTCTTTGCACTGCTTTGGCCTTCCCGGATTGAGGGTTTTGGAGGAGAGCTGTCTTTCCCGGCCTTAAGGATCTCGTGATCATCCTCAACACGAATATATTTTTGTGCCCGTTCGTAGAAATCATCCAAGTCAGTGACCTCCCTCTTAAGCATGTTATCCCACAGCTTACTACCTGGGCGTACTCCGGCCGTAATGGCCATTTTTAATTCCCCACGGATCAAGCTTCCTACTATGGTTGCCTCCATATTGAACTTGTGGATATAGCTCTTTAGACTCTCATTTTCTCCTTGTTTCACGTTAGAGAGGCTGGTGCCTGGCATTGTGTAATCATGCACGACATGATGTTGCTAGAGAAATTCATCAAAAAATTGTTGCCAAGACTTGATGGACCCTGGTCGGAGTCTTTTGAACCATTTGTATGCAGGTCCCTTCAACGTGATAGCAAAGCAATGGCATCTGGCCCTGCTGCTAATTCCCCTTAATTTCATTAGGACGTTAAATGCGTCCAGATGGTATTTGGGATCCATATTTCCTTCATAAGGGGTCATATGAGGCTCCTTGAAGTTGGTTGGGAGCCAAACGGCTTGGATTTCCTTAGTGAAGGGCGATTCGTAATTGAACTCGTCGTCAACGGCTTGCCCTCTAGATGTGGTGATTATCTTGCTCCAGAGGCTCCTCATTTCTGTGTCTAGGTCTTGTCTCATTTTGTTCAAGGAGTCTCTCAAAGTGGACAGGTTAGCCTTTCCCTTTCCTTTGTCTTCCCGGGGGGGCATAGGAGGTGTAGTCCTTTTGTCCATCCTTTTCTTATTGAGCTCCTCCCTTAAGTTTGAGGGTGGTTTCCTTGAAGTGACTTTGACTTCGTTACGAGGGTCAGCGTTGTTCTTTTGCTCTGGCCTCTGAGACTGTTTCGGTGGTCCGGGACATTCATGCTACTTCGTTCGGGGGGAATTACTGGTGGAGAGTCAAGTTCTCCCATCATCCATCGGGACTGTGGTTTCTGCCCCCTCTTGGCCTCTCTCTTTTCTCCTAGGAAGAGATATGCTTGATTTCCCCTGTAGCAGGCCATTCGACACCTCTTGCATATTCTCTAAGGTGATTTCTAGCCTTTGATTCTTCCAGTGTAATTCGCGTATCTCCTCTTCGTAAAATCGAGACCTAGAGCTCGAGCTTATGGAATGGACTCGGGGATTCTTGTCAAGGCATGCGCGTCGATGGGCCCAGATCCTGTCGGCCAGAGTTCGACACCTGTGGCGGCTTTAAGGGCGAGAACTCTCTGGGATCTCTCGCAAGAGCAGCCGCTAATCTCGGACGGTTCTCATCAAGTGGGATTGCTGGGGATGAAGCCTCCCTTTCATCCTCAGGAACCCTGGGCTCCTTTGGTGCATTCACATTTTCGAGTGGCGGAGGATTCTTCATGGAGGCCTTCAGCTGATCTCCATCGAACCTCCCGTGGTTCACTCAACCGCTTAGAGCGTCTCGTCATATTTTCTACCAGAATCAATGGAAGAACAATGGATTGGAAGTTATCCTTCCCATAGATGGTGCCAAACTGTTGACGGTGGAAACTCGTGAATAAAATATAGATGGAAAAATCAAAGAATTAATTAGAACTTAGTGAATGCATAAGAACTTGTAAAAATATGCAAGTGAACAATAGAAGAAAAACGGGTATATGGTTCTTAGAATAGTCTAATATTACAAGAATTTTTTTCACCCCTTAGATGGAGAGGAGAAGATCCATTTATAGTAGGGCTCTAATGGCTCCTGATACATTGTGGTCCCAGGGGACAAGATTGTACGTATGTACATTGTCAGGGTCGTGGCACAGGTCATAGTGGAGCAGAAGGTTGTGGTGTCGGCTTCAGTACATGGTCAGAGTCTGTAGGAGCGCCTCTACTTTAGTACTTGAATGTGCCTCCACTACTTGCTTAGTACAAGTGTCAGAGATTAGCTAATGAGGACCATAACAAGTACCTCACTCGTACGACAACTACTTGTCTGGCGTGTATATGAAGATCAGACATCCGGGGTCTTAAGGGTTGTACCCCGTACATGCTTCGTACTTGTATGATCTCTTTGAGTTATACTTAGGTTTTTACCTTTAGATATTGAGGTCTTTATGGATGCTCTTAGGAGACACAATTTCAAGGTGCACGACGCAAGGGCATCTCGCGTGGGTGCAGCGCGCAAGACCATGGGATACGCGCAAGGGCGTCTCTCTTGGTGAGACCGTGGGCATCTCGCGAGGTGATGCATGCGAAGGCGTCTCACGTGAGTGATGTGCGCGAGACAGTTGGCTGCGCGTGAGGTGTCTCGTGTGGGTGCTACGCGTGAGACCGTGGGCTAATGCGCGCGAGGGCGACTCATGTGGCAAGACTGTGGGCGCCTCGCGAGGTAATGCGCGCGACAGGGTTGCGAGGGGTGTCTCACGCGGCAAGACCATGGGCATCTCGAGAAGTGATGCGCGCGATAGGGGCGTAAGGGGCGTCTCGCGTGGGTGCTGTGTGCGAGACTGTGTGCACCTCACGAGGAGATGGCGAGACAGGGTCACGAGGGGCGTCTTGCGTGGGTGCTGCGCGCGGCTAGGGGCACTAGGCGCCTGGGTGTACGACACCTAGGCACGGGTCTGTACGACCTTCAGTGAGGCGGGCGAGGTGAAGTGTGCCTAGGCCTCGCGTGGGGCAAGACGGGTCAGCCTCACGAAGGCCTAGCATGAGGCATGGGTCTTTCAAGATCATGTTCAATTTATGGTGTTCACATTTATTTTATGTTTTAATGCTCTGTATATGGATCATTTTTTAATGATTGCTTGCCTTGTTTTCATAGGTAGGGCTCGACCCCATTAAGGAACATGGTTATTACTGTGTTTGTATTTGATTGGTTAAGATACCATGATTTATATGTATGCATACTTGTATTGTCTGAAGTATGCTTATCTGTATCTGTATCTGTTTGTCTGGTTATCTGAATGTCTGATTAAAGCCTTGACTTATTGGTCAAGGGCGGAAAATAGCGGGCTGGTCGAGAGGCTTAGGCCCAATCAAGGACGTACTATTACATTGGTCGACCCTATGGTCGTTGGATAACAAAGTGCTTGGCTAACTCTATGGCTAGTTACTCAGAGCTAAGGGCAAGGGCCCCAAATGACTCTACAGTCATATAGCTAGGGCATAAGGCCCCGGGTTGACTCTATGGTCATCTATTTAGGGCAGCGGGCCCCAAAATGATCCAATGATCATTTACTTGTAATTGTATGCATGCATGAGTAGGTTATTACTGTTGAGCATGCTAGATATGTATCTGGAATCTGTATTTAGTGTTCATGCACATGTTTATGTTCTCTTGCTGAGCCTTGGCTCACGGGTGCTATGTGGTGCAGGTAAGGGGAAAGGAAAGCCATGAGTTGGAGAGCTTCGGTGGTGGCGTGTACATATGCGGCTGCTCATCCACCACAGTCGAGGATATCTTAGAGGAACTAGGGTTGTATCTCTTATTTTGCCAGTTACGTCGGCTGGTTGTAACTTTTGACTTGTATATACCCTCTTAAACATTTGGTTGTAACATTTTGGTATCCCATGTATGTATTAAACTTTTAAATGAAAAGTCAACGTTTCCTTTGATCAAAAAATTTAACCCTAACCCTTGACATTAACCCTAGTTACACGTTTATAACCAAATGACTTGATTAGTAAGTCTTACACTATTTAAAGTACACAGTGTAACGATCCTGGATTAGGAGAACATTACAACTTGGTATTAAAGTTGCCAAGGTTTAAGGGTTCCTGAAGATTGGTCGGGCACGTACACTTGCCACTAAAGACAAGCTCGACTCAGGGTTTGGTAACTACTTATGTGATTAAGTGTTTAATTGTTTAAAATAAATTTTTACGCCTTATCTGCATGCCTTATTAGGAAGCATGAGATATTTTGATAGGGTCGAGCCCTTGACTATTGCATGAATGATAGAGATATAATTATCACCATTTTTATTTCTTGTGAATGCAAATGAACCTCTTATTAGCGTTGTTATATGAACATGTAGGTCAGGACACGCTTATTAGCATTGTTATTTGCATATAGGCCAGGGAATGCTTATTAGCACTGCTAATACTGGCAAGGATTAAAGAACATGCTTATTAGCATCGGTATACATGTATAAATGCTTGAGCATGCTTATTTGCATTGTTAATTGCTTATGGATGCCAGAAATGCTTATTATCATTGTAATTTGCTGATGAATATCAAGAAGTGCTTATTAGCACCACGATTGAATGTAATACGTGTTTGCATGCTTATTAGCATTACATTTGTTTTTTTGTTCGGTCTTGAACCATCAGGAGACAAGAGGTATAGTTATTACTTACCTAACAATCGATTTGTTCACTGTATAGTAGGATAGTTATCAGTATGCTTCCTTGAAGGTCAAAGAGGTTGGCTGGCCAAGAGATACAAGTCAGGGAAGAGAATAACCAGGCCAGGCCCCACCACCAGCTCCAGAGAACTGGCAATAGGTGTTTGCTGATATGCAAGATAGGTTACAAAGGTAGGAGGATGAGATTCGCCTCTTGAGACAGCAACAGGTTCCAGCGAGGAACTTACAATCCATAGTAGCGGCAGTGTTACAGCCAGAGGTACCAGCGGCAGTATAGCCCCAGACAAGGGGAGATAATTGGGAACCCCTGTATGAGAGGTTTAGGAAACAACACCCTCCAGTTTTTCAGGGAAGCTCAGACCCACTGAAGTTTAGCAGTGGATGACTATGATAACCACCATCCTGGATTTCATGAGGGTATGTGATAATGACAGAGTGACCTGCACCACTTACATGTTATGGGAGGATGCTTGAATATGATGGGAGGTGGTATCCCAGACCAGGGCAGTAAATACTATGGAATGGGAGGAATTCAAAACTCTGTTCAATGAGAAATACTACAATGACGCAGTTAAAGCTGCGAAGGCTGAAGAGTTCAGTAAGTTACATCAGGGCAATATGTTAATGACTGATTATGCCTTGAAGTTTGACATATTGGCAAAGTTTGGTGGGGATCTGGTGCCCACTAATGGGACCAAGAGAGAGAGGTTTCACCAGGGACTACAACCTATGATAGTCCGGGATGTTCGTATTACTATTGTGCCAAGGGTGACTACCTATGCACAGGCTGTGGAGAAGGTGCTTACAGCTGAGAGCGCAGAGAACAAGATCTGGTGCAAGAATGTGGCCTGAAGGGATTCTAGGAGGCCGGGACCTCCATTTTCAGGCTTTGGTAGGGGCGGAGGCCCTTGTGACCAAAAGAGAAAGACTCCAGATACAGTTTCAACTCTAGGACCAAATAGGAGGCCACGAGGCATACAGATAGGCTGCCAAGGTGGCGGTGAGACCTGAAAAGCATTCCCGAAGTGTACTCAGTGCAAGAGGCGCCATATTGGGGAATGTTGGGCGAATGCCTGCTTTGTCTGCGGGAGTGTGGGACACCTAAAGAAGGACTACCCTAAAGCCAGAAAGGAAGAGCCCAAGAAGGTGGATAGCCTAACTCCAACTCGGATGTTCACCTTGACCCAGGCAGAGGTCGAGGCTAGTCCCTCGAAGGTTACAGGTTAACTTTCTACTGTTGGGACCCTTTATACTATTTTGATTGATTCGGGTGCTACGCAAACTTTTGTTGCTAGTAAGATTATAGATGGATTGTGTAGACCATGTGACTTTTATCCTATGGGGTTTAGTACTATGCAACGGGGAGTTAGTGGTTTCCAAGAGATGGGTCAGATCACTGCTAGTGACAGTGGATGGCAGGGAGTTGTCAGTTGACTTGATAGAGTTGGTTATGACTGACTTTGATATAATTCTGGGTATGGTCTGGTTTAAGAAGTATGGGGCAACGATGGATTGTAAGAAGAAGATGGTAACCTTTGAGCCTGCGGGTGAGGATCCCTTTGTATTTGTTGGCACTATGCATAGGCCCCGTATACCTATGTATCAGTACTTAGAGCTACAGACCTATTGCAAGGGGGGTGAATAGGATTCTTAGCTAGTGTGGTGGATACCACTCAAGTTGTGCTAGTGGGACCAGGACAGACCATATTAGTTTGTGAGTTTCTAGATGTGTTTCCAGAGGATCTGCCAGGGTTACCTCCACACAAGGAGATAGAGATTTTGATTGAACTGGAGCCAAGGACAGAGCGAGTGTCTAGGGCACCTTATAGGATGGCTCCAACAGAGCTGAAGGAACTAAAGGTTCAATTACAGAAGTTACTAGACTTGGGTTTTATCAGGCCTAGTTTCTCGCCATGGGGCGCACCAATTCTCTTTGTGAAGAAGAAAGATGGTTCTCTGAGGATGTGTATCGATTATAGAGAGCTGAACAAGTTGACTATGAAGAACAGGTATCCTCTGCCAAGGATTGATTATATATTTGATCAGTTATAGGGTAGGACGGTATTCTCCAAGATAGATCTTCGATCTGGTTATCACAAGCTAAGGATCAGGGAGGAGGATATACTGAAGACAACTTTTCGCACCAGGTACGGTCATTATGAGTTTTTGGTGATGTCATTTGGACTGACTAATGCCCCAGCAACATTTATGGATCTGATGAATGGGGTGTTCAAAGATTACCTGGATCAGTTTGTGATCGTCTTTATCAAATATATATTAGAATACTCACAGTCAAAGACAGAGAACGAGTAGCATCTCAGATTGGTACTACAGAGGCTGAGAGAGCACAGGTTGTATGCAAAATTCAAGAAGTGCGAGTTCTGGTTGCCACAGGTGACTTTCATAGGTCACATAGTTAGTAAGGATTGAATTATGGTGGATCCAGCGAAGATTGAGGCGGTCAGAGATTGGCCAAGGCCGAAGAATGCTTTAGAGGTCGGAAGTTTCTTGGGATTGGCAGGTTATTACAGATGCTTTGGGGAAGGGTTTTCCAAGATTGTGTCACCACTAACAGAATTGACACGCAAGAATCAGAGGTTCATATGGTCAGACAGGTGTGAGGACAGTTTCCAAAGACTAAAGAAGAACTTGATCACTGCTCCAGTTCTGAGTCTTCCTACAGATCAGGACAAGTTTATGGTTTATTGTGACGCCTCGAGGCAGGGCCTAGGTTGTGTCCTTATCCAAACAGGGAAGGTGATTGCCTATGCATCATGTCAGCTGAAGGAGTATGAACTGAGATACCCCACACATGATTTAGAACTTGCTGCAATAGTTTTTGCATTAAAGGTGTGGCGACACTACTTATATGGTGAGAAGTGTGAGATATACACAAATCACAAGAGTTTGAAATACTTCTTCACCTAGAAGGATTTGAATATGAGGCAGAGACCTTGGTTAGAGCTGGTAAAGTATTATGATTGTGAGATCCTCTATCACCCAGGGAAAGCCAGCAGGTAGCAGATGCCTTAAGCCGGAAGGGTCCGGGACAATTGTATAGTGCCAGGCATATTTACAAGGAGTTGGCTGAGGATATGACTAGAGCAGGAATTGAGCTAGTGGTGGGCCAGTTAGCCAACATCACCCTGCAGTCTACTCTTTTAGAGAGGATTAAGGAGAAACAGTTGAGTGACCCACTGTAACATCCCAAACTTTCTATTAAGGCTAAGTGCCATGATTACGGTGCCTGGAGAGCATAATAGGATTTATATGTGGAGTTAATAGAAAATATGTATGAATATGTGATATAAGTGGTTTATATGGTAATGTAAATATTTATGCATGTTTATGTGTATTAAATATGCATGCAGGCCCGTTTTTTTTAAATTGGGGCATATTTGTAATCCTTGACCCATTGAGGATATATTTGTAGTATATATGCTTTATGAGTGAGATCACAATATTGTGGAGATATATTTGAGATATGGGGTCTGAGGCGATCCTAGTGATCGGATTAGTGAAATAGTCACAATGGGGTTAAATACCAAGCTCGGAGTGACCCTAGGGGTATTTTGGGAAACCTAGTGAGTACTCAGGATCTATTGAGTAACAGGTAGTTATTTGGTGATTACTTGGGTATGTTGGGATTACATCGGAATTTATAGTGTTATTTGAGATTAGCGGGAAATGGGACACAAAGACTGTTTTGCCCTTGAGGGGCTTTGATGGGAGAGTTGTAAGGCAGGGGTATAGTGGTCATTGGGCTAGGGGATAGACTTAATACCTTAGAAGCCTTTAGAAAATAGAACAAGATAGAACACTTAGCTCTGCAAACACACACTCTCTCTCTCCCTCTCATGGTTCTCTCTCCCTCTTTCTCTTCCTTAGGCGCACTTGGAAATTTTGGTGATATCCTTGGGAAATTAGTCCAGAATTGAGGAAGCTTGGAGCTTGAGGTGTTTGGATTTAGCTCACGGTCGAAATTGCAGTTGAGGTATGGATTATGTTCTGATTTTTTATAGTACTTCTGCTATATTTAGAGGTTTTCTTGAGTTATAAACTTAGGGTCTAATTTATAGATTTGAGCTAGTTTTAAGCTAGTTTATAGGTTGTGAATGTTGTATGTATTGCAGTGCACCTGTTGGGGATTTGATTTTGGGAAAAAGGGAGATTTTTGGTAGGAAATTCTAAGGATTTTTGGATTGAAAACGTTGGGAATTTCTAGGTTTTTGGGCTCGAGTCGCAGCCCGTATGAATGAGGAGGCTTGGGAGCCTCTGAAACCGTCCAGGCGCTGTGACCCGTGTCCCCATGAAGAGAGCCCAACGCTCTCTGACTTGTAGCGCGCCGCAGCCCTAAGAGGTTGGGTCGCGACTCAAATAGGGGTTAAGGGCTAGAACAGAGTTTTAAGCTCGGGAACCCAAATTTAAGGGCTTGGGAAGGATCCTACTACCTGGTTTAGTATAATTCGAAGTCTTGGAGGCTAGTATATTATTCTAAAGCTTCTACTTGATTTAGGTTTTGATAGTTGTTCGTTATTACGTTGTGACTAGGTTATACCGCTAGGGCTCAGGGATAGAGATCGTGTTCGGGACTGCCATACGCCAATTGCTCGGGACTTGAGGTAAGAAAACTGCACCCGGGTTGTGAATGGGTCTTAGAACCCTGTTAACAAATATGTTATAATTGTGAATATATCTGTATCCGAGAATATCTAGATAGGCATGCTTGTATATGCCGCTTCTGATTGCTTGTTATGCAATGTATATTTATGATTGTATCTATTTAGAAGGCCAGCCTAAGGGCCCTGGGGGCCGATAGCAAGCGTGCAAAACGCAGCCCGCCCTAAGCGTGTTAGGGTCAGCTGTAAGACTAGAGGACTCAGCCTAAAGGCCCCAGGCCTGAATATTATACATATAAACCTAAGTGTTGATTGCACTTAACTAACTGTATTGATTGTTGAAATTGAATTGTATGTTTGATCGAGCAGAATATCACTGCTAAGCTTATTGATTATATCATGTTGATGACTGAATTTATTGATCTAATTCTACTATTTATATACTGCTACTCAGTTGTGCATGTTGATTTAAGTTTTCTTGCTGAGCCTTGGCTCACGGGTGCCATGTGGTGCAGGTAAGGGAAAGGGATAGCCGGACCAGCCATGAGTTGGAGAGCTTCAGGGGTAGTGTGTACATGTGCAGCCTACTTGACTGCCATGGCCAGGACAACCTAGGAGGAACTAGGGTTGAACCTTATTTTGTCGCTTAGGACGACTAATTTGTATTCCATTTGTCTTTTATCAGTCTGTAACCAATTTTTGGGATCCCATGTATAAACTTAATATTTTAATGAAAAATAATTACTCCATTAACCAAAAATTTTAATACCTAATCTTGATTTAGTCTTAAATTAAACATTTATGTCCAAATGACTCGCTTAGCGAGTTAAGCACTATTTTAAACACACAATTTAATGGTCTTGGCTAACCAGGGTGTTAAACCCACAGTTGGGAAAGATCAGAGGGGACGTCCTAGCTAAAGTAGCTAAAGACTATACAGTGTCAGACATCAGTTTATTGAGATACAAGGATCGGATCTGCATTCTGATGGACACTGGGATCAGACGAGAGATTCTGGATGAATCTCATACTACCCCTTACTCTCTACATCCAGGCACCACGACGTTGTACCAGGATCTGAAAGTTTTATATTGGTGGCCTGGGATGAAAAGGGATGTGACTGGGTATGTGGCGAAGTGCCTGACCTATCAGCAGGTCAAGGCAGAGCATCAAAGACTAGCTTGGTTGTTGTAGCTTCTGGATATCCCAGAGTGGAAATGGGAGGACATCACGATGGACTTTGTGGACAGTGGGCCAGCACGATTCAATCTGGATCATCGTGGATCGGTATACGAAATCATCTCACTTTCTACCAGTGAGGACAAATTACACGGTTGACCAGTATGTAGATCTCTATGTGAGAGTGATAGTATGCCTTCATGGGACTATGATGTTTATCGTGTCTTATAGGGACCCTACTTTACTTCCACGTTTTGGGGAAGTTTACAGAGGACGATGGGTACACAGCTGAAGTTCAGTACAACTTATCATCCCCAGACCGATGATTAGTCTGAGAGGACTATCCAAATACTGGAGGACATGCTGAGAGCATGTGTATTTAACTTTGAAGGGCCCTGGAGTAAATATCTGCCTCTGATAGAGTTTTCCTATAATAACAGGTACCAATCGACTATTGGAATGGCACCTTATGAGATGTTGTATGGTAGGAAGTGTAGATCACCCATTCACTGGGATGAGATGGGTGAGAGGAAATATTTGGGTCCTGAGGCAGTTCAGAGGACCACTGGGGCTATTGAAAAGATTAAAGCTTGGATGCTTGCTTCTCAAAGTAGACAGAACAGTTATTCAGACCCAAAGCAGATGAGTGGAGTTCTAAGTGGGAGACTATGTCTTCCTTAAGGTTTCACCACTGAGAGGGGTGAAGAGATTTGGGAAGAAGGGCAAGCTAAGCCCTAGGTTTTTTGGACCATTTGAGATCCTGGAGAGGGTTAGTCAAGACCTATAGGTTGGTCTTTCGCCCTGCAATGTCTAGTGTGAACAACGTATTTCATATTTTCATGTTGAGGAAGTATGTATCAGATGGGACTCGTGTGTTAAGTTACAAGGATCTGGAACTGGAGACCGATTTATCCTATGAGGAGTAGCCAATTCTATTTTAGATAGGAAGGACAAGGTCTTGAGGAACAAGACTATACCTTTAGTTAAGGTGTTATGGAGGAAGAATAAGGCTGAGGAAGTGACCTGGGAGCTGGAAGCAGATATGCAGAATCAGTATCCTGAGTTGTTCAGGTAAAATTTCGAGGATGAAGTTTCTATAAGGAGAGGATAGTTTTAACGTCCCAAATTACCTAATAAGGCTTAGGGCCTTTATTAGGGAGCCAGGATGATAGTTTATGGAAAGTTATGTGTTTAGGAGACATATATGTGTGTAATTATATGATTATGTGAATTATATTATAATATGACTAGATATGCATGTTTGGGTGTATTAAATATGCATGTGGGCATGTTTATTATTAGAAGGGCAATTTTCGTAATTTGCCCCGTTATAGGTATATTTGGAATATTTTTGCATACATGTGATATATGTGTGAGACTACATTACTATGTGGATATATTTGGGTTACTCAGCACGAAGCGATCCTAGGGAAGAAGTTAGTGAGAAATTCACAACGGGACCGAATACCCGACTCGGGGTAAGTCAAGGGATATTTTGGGTATCTAGTACATTATCAGGTTATCAGGTAACAGAAATAAATATTTGAGGATATTGATAAGCGTACAAAATATACGCTTATTCATAACTTTTTCAATTTGATTTGGTTGTTTTTCTCAAGAGAAAGTTTGTATTTGATCTGTTTGGTGAACTTGTGCAGTGTGTCGCAATAATTCTGATTAGTACGAGAATTCGGATAAATATCTGTTTGAGTAGTCGAAATTGGTGAATATTTGGAAATTTGGTAGAGGCGATATATCACCTGTCTTGGGCGATATATCGCCACATGAGCAATTTCAATTTTTGGCTGAAGCAGAAACGACATTAGATATTGCGTTTTTATCGAGTACATTCGGCAGGCGATATATCGCAGCATTGTAGGTGACATATCGGCACAAGGGTATTTTTGGAAATTTTTATAGAAATTCGTAGTTTTGGTTTTAGAAAAAAATAAAAAGAAGATTTGAAGAAACAGAGGGAGGAGGAGTTCTGACGGCAGGAGAAAAGAAACAGAGAAGAATTCACTTTTATTATTTTCTTTATGCTTTTGAATTTTAGATTATGTGATGATGTTTAATATTATGAACTAAATTCTTATTTAGAGTATTTTAATGTAGTCACTGGATATTCTATTCATCTTTAATGCAATTTCTATGATTCTTTGATTTTATGGTTATCTATTGTTCTTATGTTTAATGCTTGTAATTGATTGGCCACCTTTTGCATGATTATTGGTTTTAATTCAATATCTGAAAGGTGAGAATTGGAATAGCTTTAGGCAATAGACATAGATTTCAATTTAGAACGAAAGTATCAAATTGGTTTGTGTAGCAATGAGGTTTTTGTTCTTAATGCGGTTTATGTGTAGAATTTATCACTGACATGTAGAGAATTCACAGGTAAACTGAATATTTTATATCTTGAGAAAGAATAGAATTTTCAATAGTACACCTGCTATAATCATAGGTCAAAGAAACATATTTGTAGTATTATTGTTTGAATAGAATTGAAGGTTGATGAAATTAGAATGCTCTAATATTTCTCTTATATTAAATTTCGTTAATTAAATTATGATTTTCTAGTTTATTGTTCGTTGTTAATTGTCATTAAATTTTCATTAGTCAAATAGAAATAAAAGTTTTCTATTGGTAATTATTGGATCAATTCCCTGACGGAACGATACTGTATTTCCACTACTATTACTTGTTTATTCGATTGTGTATACTTGCGCAGTAAAAAAAATCGCAACATATATATTTGGAGTTAGTGAGATTACGAGGGAATTTCAGGGATTTTGACCATTTTTCCCTCGGGGACGTTTTTGGAAACCTCGAGCCTCGGGATTTTCTTAAGGTTACTTAGAGTTTAAGTAAACCACAATACAAAAGCAGGAGAAAACTCGTTCAATACTCTCTCTCTCTCTCTCTCTCTCTCTCTCATCCGCACACTCACTCAAATTCCTTGGGAATACTTGCGATCTAGGAGGAATCGAGGCTAGCCTAGGCTCGGGATTGCTTTGGGAGAAGCTTAGCATCACTTAGGGCAACTAAGGTAATTATTTCCAGCCTTGAATCTCTCTGTTTTTCTAGATTTTAGCTAAGTATTGGAGTTTAGAAACTTAGCTCTGAATTTTGGCATTTGATGGGGTTTTGTCCAAGTTTAGGCTTGGGTTTTGGGTGTTTTGAGGTGCTGAGTTGATTGGGAACTTTACCTTGGGGATTTAGTTATGTTTTAATAGGTTGTTGGTTGGTTTTGTCTTGGAAAAAATTGGGAAATTTCTGAGTTTTCATGGCGAGTCGCAGCTCTCATGAACGAGAAGGAGAAGGAGGTGTCAAACCTCCATTTGAGTCGTGGCACAAGTAGGGGCGCGCCGCGGTGCGTGTCCGAATAGAGGAAAGCCTTGGGCTCTCTGACTTAGGGTGGCCTGTGACTCTTTTGTTTTGAGCCATGACGCTTGAAGGGTTTTTGAGCTCCGGGAGGGTTTTGAGTACGAGAACTCAAACCTATGGGCTCGGGATCGATCCTACTACCGATTTAGTAGAATTCGACGTCTCAAAGGCTAGGACTCAGTTCGGAAGCCTTTATTCGCACATTTTGATGATATTCTCTATTGGTTGTGACTAGGTTATCGCTAGGGGCACAGAATCGGGATCGTGCTCGAGGGTCATTCTTAATATACATTTCACTTGGAGCTAATGTAAGAAAACTGCACCCAATACGTGATATATGTGATTAGGGCTTGGCCTCGTTGTTGATTATAACTATGAATAGGGCTCGGCCCCTGAGAATGAATGTGATTTAGGTATGTTTGAATGCTCTGTGTATGGATAATTTTTTAATGATTCCTAGCCTTGTTTGCATAGGTAGGGCTCGACCCTGTTAAGGAACTTGTTTATTACTGTGTTTGAATTTGATTGGCTAAGATACCATGATTTATATGTATGCATTCTTGTATTGTCTGAAGTATGCTTATCTGCATCTGTATCTATTTCTCTTTGTCTAGTTATCTGAATGTCTGATTATAGTCTTGACTTATTAGTCAAGGGCGGAAAATAGCGCGTTGTGCGCTATTCGAGAGACTTAGGCCCAATTAGGGACGTACTATTATGTTGGCTGACCCTATGGTCATTGGATAATAAAGCACTTGGCTAGCTATATGGCTAGTTACTCATATCTAAGAGCAAGGGCCCCAGGTGAGTCTACGATCACATAGCTAGGGCATAGGGCCCCGGTTTGACTCTATGGTCATCTATTTAGGGCAGCGGGCCCTAGAATGATCCAATGATCATTTATTTGTAATTGTATGCATGCGTGAGTAGGTTATTACTACTAGGCATGCTAGATATGTTTTTGGAATCTGTATTTACTGTTCATGCACATGTTTAAGTTTTCTTGTTGAGCCTTGGCTCACGGTGTTATGTGGTGCAGGTAAGGGGAAAGGAAAGCTAGACAAGCCATGAGTTGGAGAGCTTCGGTGGCAGTGTGTACATATGCGGCTGCTCGTCCACCACGGCTGAGGATATCTTAGAGGAACTAGGGTTGTATCCCTTATTTTTCCGCTTAGGCCGATTGGTTGTAACTTTTGACTTGTATATACCCTCTTAAACATTTGGTTGTTACATTTTGGGAGCACGTGTATGTATTAAACTTTTAAATGAAAATTCAACGTTTCCTTTGACCAACAATTTTAACCCTAACCCTTACATTAACCCTAGTTTAATGTTTATAACCAAATGACTTGATTAGCAAGTCTGGCACTATTTAAAGTACACAGTGTAACTGTCCTGGATTAGGAGGACTTTACACCTTAGTAACACCTCGGTAGTGTTGTGTTCAGCACGCTAACAACACTCTGCTCTTTGATACAATCATACAACATATCACATACATAATAATTCATTTCATAATATCATTTTTATTCTCAAATATTCCAACATATCACATAAGAATCTAACTGGCTTCCTTACCTCAAGTTCAAGCTATTAAAATGGTAAGATAGCTTCACAACGAGCCTAGAATAATCAATCATCTTAATATCAAGTAAAGCTACACAAAATCGTACAAGCATACCCCACGTGTGTATGGCACACGTGACACCTAACTCACATAAGTTGCACTCAACTTAGTTGTGACAGAAATCATACATCAAGCCTTACATAAATCATAAAAGAATAATTTTGTTTCTACTAAATAATCTTTAATGATTTTTAAACAAGCATCATGAATTTAGTCATATAACATGTCATTGCGTGTAAAAATACTCATGCATGTAACATGCATACGTGAGACCATTCTCAAAAACTCGCTTAAAGTTAGAAATATTAACTTCTTTATTTTCTTGTTAATTTTACAAAAATTCAGCAAGCATTACATATCTCAAAATAGATTACCAACTTAGTTTCTATTATTTATTCTCTTAAAACATTATCAATGCTATACATAAATTTTATTTCTAAGATTTATTTTTCTCATAATGATCATAGCTTAAGTTGTAGAAAATATAAACTTGTTTATTATTTAATAATTTATTTTGGAAACCCATTTTCAAAATAATTATTTAACTTTATTTAAAGCTCCCTTTTGAATTTTGTAAAATTAACAAAATAATATTTTTCTTTAGACTAATGAAATGTGACATATTTATTTTCTTTTTCTAGAAATTGTTAGGTCATAAAATCACATTATTCGTATTCATTTAAATTTGGAAAAAAGAACTCACAATATGTACATTTTCAAGAAAACCAAATTTTAAGCACTTTTGAGTTCCGAATTTCACAACCTTAACGTCCACATTACCTAATAAGGCTTAAGGTCTTGATTAAGGGGCCAGGAGGGAAAATTATGGAAATTATTTGCAATTATGTGATTTAATAATGAAATATGTGTTTATGTGATATATATGTGTATCATTATATGATTACGTGAGTTATATTATAATATGACTAGATTTGCATGTTTAGGTGTATTGAATATGCATGTGGGTCTGTTTCTTATTAGAATGGCACTTTTCGTAATTTGGCCCGCTACTGGTATATTTGGAATGTATGTGCATATATGTGATATATGTGTGAGACCAGATTATTATTTGAATATATTTGGGTTACTCGACACGAGGCGGTCCTAGAGAGCAAATTAGCGGGAAAGTCACAACGGGACCTAATACTCGACTCGGGGTAAGTCAAAGGATATCTTGGGTATCTATTATATTACCGGGATATCGGGTAACGGGGATAAATATTCGAGGATATATTCAAATTTAGTGAGATTAGGAGGGAATTTTGGGGATTTTGACCATTTTACCCTCGGGGACGGTTTTGGGTACCCCGAGCCTCAGGCTTTACTTAGAGTTACTTGACATCTAAGTAACCTCACAAAACACAAAAACACTCAGCAAAGCACTCTCCCTCACGTTACTCTCTCTCTCATGTTCTTTTGGGAGTTTCTCTGAATTGTGAGGAGGAAAGGCTGAAACAAAGGGAATCGAAGCAAGTTTAGGCTTGGGATTGCTTGGGGAAAAGCTTAGCATCATTTTGGGAAGCAGAGGTAATGATTTCTAGCCTTAAATCTCTGTGTTTTCTCTAGTTTTAGGTGAGTTCTAGAGTTTAGAAACTCAGTTCTAAATTTAGAGATTTGGTGAGGTTTTGACCAAGGTTAAGCTTGGGTTCTATGGGTATTGAAATACTGAGTTGTCTGGGAAATTTGTTTTTGGGATTTAATTATGTTAGGAGAGGTTTTTGGTGAGATTTGGCTTGAAGAAAATGAGGAAAAAACTGGGCTTTCATGGCAAGTTGCGGCCTTGTTCTTGGGGGGCCATGACTCTCATGAACGCAGGGAGAAGCAGGTACTAAAACCTATTTGAGCCACAAAGCTTGTAGGGGCGCATCGTGGCACGTGTGGCCCAGAAGAGAGCCCTTGGGCTCTCTGACTTATGGTGGGTCGTGGCTCTTTTTCCTTGGGTCACGAAACTTGAAGGATTTTTTAGCCCCGAGAAGGTTTTGAGTGCGAGAACTCAAACCTAAAGGCTCAGGATCGATTCTATCACCCTGTTTAGTAGAATTCGATGTCCCAGAGGCTAGGACTCGGTCCAGAAGCCTTTATTCGCTTGTTATTGACGAGATTCTCTAATTGGTTGTGACTAGGTTATCGCTAGGGTCTCAGAACCGAGATCGTGCTTGAGGGTCGTTCTTATTATACATTGCACTCGGACCTGAGGTAAGAAAACTGCACCCAATACGTGATAGATGTGATTGGGGCTCAGTCCAGTTTTTAATTGTAATTATAAATAGGGCTTGGACCCCTGAGAATGAATGTGATTAAAGTTATGTTTGTGCTCGTTGATTAAGCATGCTTGAATGCTCCGTGTCTGAATAATCATTTAATGATTGTTTGCATTGTATGTGTAATTAGGGCTCGACCTCGTTAAGGAACATGGTTATTACTGTGTCTGTATTTAATTGGCTGAAATATATTATTAATATGTATGCATACTTGTATTGTCTGAAGTATGCTTATTTGTATCTGTATCTGTCTGTCTGGTTATCTGAATATCTGGTTAAGTCCTTGACTTATTAGTAAAAGGCGACAATAGCGCATTGTGCATTGGTCGAGATGCTTAAGCCTAATCAAGAACGTACTATTACGTTGGCCGACCATATGGTCGCTAGAAAACAAAGCGCTTGATTAGCTCAATGGCTAGTTGCTCAGAGCTAGGGCAAAGGGCCCTGGGTGACTCTATGGTCACATAGCTAGGGGATAGGGCCCCCGGATTGACTCTGTGGTCATCTATTCATGGCAGCGGGCCCCAAAATGATCCTATGACCATTTATTTATAACTGTATGCATGCATGAGTAGGGTATTACTACTGGGCATGCTAAATATGCATCTGGAATCTGTATTTACTGTTCATATGCATGTTTACGGTTTCTTGCTGAGCCTTGGCTCACGGGTGCTATGTAGTGCATGTAAGGGGAAAGGGAAGCTGGATCAGCCATGAGTTTGAGAGCTTCAGTGGCGGCGTGTACATATGCTGCTGCTCGACCACTACGGCTGGGGTTATCTTGGAGGAACTAGGGTTGTAACCCTTATTTTTCCAGTTTGGTCAGCTGATTGTAACTTTTGAACTGTAATAACCCTTTTAAACTTATGTTTATGTAATTTTGGAATCCCATGTATGAACGTAATTACTTTTAAATGAAAATTTTACGTTCCCTTTTGACAAAAAATTTTAACCCTAACCCTTGTCACTAACCTTAGCTACAAGTTATAACCAAGGGACTTGATTAACAAGTCTAGCACTATTTAAAGTAGGGGTGTACATAACACCTAATGGGCTGAAGAAACTAGCCAAACCAAACCGGATGTAGGCCATTTGTGCTATTAATACTATAGGCCGATTGGCCTTTGGGCTATGAATCAATAGGCCGATATGCCATGGGTTGGGCCACAGGCTTGAAGGTTTGAGCCCAAACCAACCCAACCCAACCCGTTACACTACTTTGTTCTTAATATAATTATATATATTTATATGGTGGGTTGGGCTTAGAATATATGTATCTAATACTGATGCCCTAGTTTCCCAAGAGACAAAACCCTAAGGGAATGTTTGGTTTAATGGAATGAGGTTTGGAATGGAAAGACTTTTCCAAAATTGGGCCCATTCTTTTGTTTGGTTTGTCATTTAAAATTTGAAAAGTCATTCCTATAGGAATTGTAATTATAGTATACAGTATACTCACCTTTCCTAAATTAAATGGGTTGAAAGGCAATTCCTTTCCAATATAATGACATTTTTCCCTCTTTACCCTTTCTCTACCAGCCATCAGGTTTTCTTTCTCCCAAAATGTATCTTCTTCTTCTCTTCTACTACCTGTGCACAAATCTAGATTTCCTTCATCTTCTTTTGGCATATGTGTAAATCTTGCTACTTTTTTTTTTTTTACAAAAAGGTGTGATTTTTAATTGTTTCAGATTTTTAAAAGGCTCACTGCCCTGTTTTCGGTTCATCTCCAGGTTGTATAAGGTCTTTTTTTTCATACTTGTGCTCATATCTCTTTACAAAAGAATATTTTTGGAGAATATCTTACATATAGAAATATATCAGTGCTCATAGCAGTAGTTTATGTTGCTTGACTGCTTTTTTTTATCTGTTGTTCATCTATTTTTTGTCATTTACTTTGCTACTATTTTTATTTAAGTGAATCTACTTTAGTATTTATAAGGATATATATATTTATATATATTGAAGGAACAACTTCGTTACACAAAGGAACTCTCCAATCCGACGATGAGCATAAATTTTAATAAAAAAATTTAGCTTCTCTAACTTGTAAAGCTCTTCTTTTACTACTTTTCCTGAATGTCATGTATATATAATGGTTTAGGAGATAAAAAAGAGTAGTGCTACTATATATATGTGTATGTATGTATGTATGTGTTTGCCTTGCACCTCTAGCTTATTTTTAGTTGAAATAGAGTTTCTGTTTTTCTTTTTTGTAAAGAAGATGGGTTGGCCTTTTAGTTTTAGTTGAATTATATGCTTATATCTTCACTAGTTTTAGCCTTATTGAAGTAATAAGTCACAAATAGAAATATATATATATATATATATGTTGTCATTTAACTATTATGATATAATTTTACAATAATAATTTGGTGATGATGAAACTATTAAGCTTATGAAATTTTACTTTTACATTATGGTTGTAGGAAATTTATTTCAAAATGGCTCGTCTAAATATAACAAAACGTGAAAATGTGAGAAAGAAGGAATTGGCTGCTGCCTTTATGTATTGGTTGAATATTATGAATGTAGCACAATGGTTTTTTTATGTTAATAACAAATATCTTAAGGGGAATGGTTGAATCAAATAATTTACAAGAAAATATGTATGTATTGAATGTCTTTATAAATAGGCAAATTGTCCATCGCTTGGTGTATGAAAGTGATGTTACTTCCCTAGATCAACTTAGAATGACTAGGAATGTGTTTAATTGTTTATGCACAATGCTTGAGAATGTAGGAGGATTACAACCATCTAAATATTTGGAAGTGGATGAACAACTTGCAATGTTTTTACATATAATAGTTCATCATTGCAAAAATAGAGTTATTAAATTTAGATTCTTGAGATCTAGAGAGAAAGTTAGTAGATATTTTCACAATGTTTTGTATGTTGTCATACGTCTACACAAAGAGTTATTAGTAAAGCCTGAGCCGGTTCCTGAGAATTCTACTGATGAGAGATGGAAATGGTTTTAGGTAATATATATGAAACTTTGAGTTGCATATAAACAAATCACAACATATAGTAGGTATCTAATCAATTATTTTGTTTTTTTTCTTATGGTAGAACTGTTTAGGAGCATTAGATGGAACCTATATTAGGGTGAGAGTTCCAGTAGAAGATAGACTTAAATATTGTAATCGAAAGGGTGAGATTGCTACTAAGGTTCTGGGAGTTTGTTTTTGAGACATGCAATTTATATATGTTTTACCTGGGTGGGAAGGCTCAGCAGCTGATGGTAGAGTACTTCATGATGCTTTACTTAGAAATCATGGTTTGCATGTTCAAAATGGTATGTTTAATTAATTGTTAATGTGAGTATAATCATTATTCACCACAACTTCAATTAGAAGTAATTTTTATAATATTTCATAATTATATAGGTCATTATTATCTTGTGGATGCTGGTTATGCAAATTGCAAGGGGTTTCTTGCTCCTTTTCGTGGACAATGTTACCATCTAAGTCAATGGAAGGAGGGTCATCAACCGAATAATCCAAAAGAATTTTTTAATATGAAGCATTCCGCAGCAAGAAATGTGATTGAAAGATGCTTTGGTGTCTTGAAAAATCATTGGGCAATCCTTAAAAGTCCTTCATTTTATCCAATAAAGATTCAAACTCGAATCATTATGGCGTGTTGTTTGTTACATAATTTTATTAGAAAAGAAATACCCAATGACCCTTTCGATACATTATCACAAGAGTCACGACCAAATGATCAAGTTACTCTTGATGACGATAACGATGGAATTACTAGAATTTAACCTTCTGATGAATGGAGTGCTTGGAGAATGAGCTTAGCAGAAGAAATGTATAATGAGTGGAGGCAACATAGGCATGCAAATTAGGATGTACTACGACATTGTGTGTTTGGTTATTTATTTATTTTATATAAAATTGTAATCTTGCATTATGGCAATTGGATAATATGTTGGTAAACTTGTTCTTGTTTTAAAAAATAATACTTGTGCTTGTTTATAATATTATTCCAATGTTATTATTGTATAGATTGTTGTTATTATTAGATGGATTCTTCAAGGGAGACTTCAAGAGGTAGAGGTCCAGGACAAAACAAGAGATTTTGGACTGACGATGAAGACACCAAATTGATTGAATCACTTTTAGAAATACACAATGAAGGAAGATTCAAAGCTGAAGGTAATTTCAAACCAGGACACTTGAGAGCTCTTGAAAAGGCATTAACAACTAAATTACCTGGACGTGACATACAAGCCAAACCACATATTGAGTCACGCATGAAAACTTTAAAGACACATTTTCAAGTTGTTCATGAGATGTTAAATTACAGTGGGTTTGGTTGGGATCCAGACAAGAAGATGGTGACAGCAGAAAAAACCAGTGTGGATGCATATTTACAGGTAATTAAATACATTCATTAAAATAATTATATGTTTAACCCTTAATAAGACATTAATATGTTTAACATATTTTCTTGTACAGAGCCATAAAGAGGCAGCACCATTCAAGAATAAGATGTTTCCTTATTATGAAGATTTGTGCACATTTTTTGTGACAGACCGTGCTACTGGAAAACATGCTGAGACGCCAGCTGATGTAGAAGAAAATGCGAAAAAAGATAATGTTAATGTGGATAAGGATACCTTCAACTGTTTTGATACTATGGGTGATACATATGCTAAAAATGGAGAGTCTATGTCATTTTCACAAGCACAAAATGGACCAAGAGCACCCCCAACCCAATCAGATGGCTCATCAAAGAGAAAACGAAAGAGTGCAAGTTATGGAGATATTGTTGAGGCAATTAAGGATGCTTCACAATTCATTGGAGAAAAAATAGAAATGTCATTTGTTCGACTAAGTCGTGCGATTGGTGAGGAAATGAATGACAAACATATGCGACTCAATGAAGAGATAACGAGAACCACATTGCTTCCTATGGTGGGCCATCATAGAGTTGCACGTATGATCTTAAGTGATAATGCTCTTGTTTCATTCTTCTTCAGTCTTCCTGATGTAGAAAAAGATCATTGGGTTAGAGCTTTGCTGATTGGAGCTATCTAATCAGTGTCTGCCTATAATTTTTGGAAATTTTTTGAAGGTCACACTGATTGGAGTTATCTAATTAGTATCTACTGATAACTTTTTGAGATCTTTTGCAGGGCATTACCACTACACACACTTTTTAATGTTATCATCACATGGCAATGATCTAGTTATGTAATTAGTTCATGATCTAGTTATGTAATGTGTTCCAGACTTTGGATAGAATTACATATATATATATAATATATCTAGTTTAGTGAAACTCATAGAGACTTCATATATAACAACAGGGATGTAACATATTTGCTACATTATGTGCTACAGAGCATATATATAGGCTCATGGTTGATGTCCCATTGGAAAATAAAGTTAAATTATATTAACAAAACCAGGAATATTGCAAAAATATCCTTTTAGATAAATATATGCATGCATTTAATCTAAGTTAATTAGAATGCAGTGGCAACTTCAATAGTGAATGTAGTAATAATGGGATGGCTGATTCTATATGGACACATAAGAGACATAACCATGAGAATCAAAGTATTATTCAAACAAGACACTCCATAAAAGCATATGCACTCAAACAAGACACTCGAAATTATTAGATAGGTTGTGGTAAAAAAAATTCAGACAGTTGGTCGAATTTTTTAGACAACTAGTCAAAATTTTAGATAGAAGTCATTTAAAAAAAATTATAAAAACTAAGCGAGAGTGCAAAATAACTTCAAAAAATAAGCCATTTTCACAAATTACTCTTACTATATTAGTCTATTATAAATTAAGTGATAATTTTTATTTATAAAAAAATAATTTAAATTATCTAAAATAATTATATTATCTTATTTTGAATTTTATATCATAAATTTCTTTCTAAATTACTCAAATTTTGAATATTTTAAAGAGTATAAATAAAATAACTAAAGTAGGGGTATTTTTTGTCAATTTATCACTTATTCCATTTTATTACCACCCCAAACCAAACAAAATAATTCTGATTGTAATGTTCATTCCAACAACAAACCAAACATAGTAATCAATTCTCATTACCATTCTTATTCCATTCCATTACTATTCTCATTCCCATTACCATTCATCCTACCAAACCAAACGACACCTAAGCTCCTCTCGCGGTCTCTCCTCAAACACAAGAAAGAAACGGCTATCTCTGTCACTCTCTCACAGTCTCTCACCTTGCACTCTTTCTCTTTGACTATACTGAAAACGGCAGCCACTAACCACAAGAAAGAAGAACGAAGCAGCCAAACCACACGGTCCACGCGCACCATCGATCTCTATCACTCTCAAATCACAGCGACCCACCCCATCCATCTTCTCCATTTTTTTTCTGGCTTCAAACTCCGCCATAGCAGCCGCCGCCTACTACGGACTCCATATTCTTCATTCTTCACGTTGTCAACTCCTCCAGCAACAGGTTTATTTTTGTTACTTATCTTCTAGCTATTTTATTACATATATATTAACATATATATTAACATATATATATGTTAACATATATATATGGGTATTTAACTTCATCTTCATCTTTCCATGGTAGTGTTTCATCTTCTCCACTACAACATTTGCCACACTTCTCTAGTCCACGATTGACGCAACAGCTGCAAGAAAAGGTTAGCTCTCTATTATATATATATATATATAAATGTAGGATATTTCTTAAGTAGGGGCACCATATTTGCCCCTACATGTGGGGGTGATTTTAAAAGCACGTGATTGGTTGAATGGGTAGGCTGCATTCGTTTATAATGGGTATAGGAGCAGGAAACTATTTTCTTTATTGTTATTTTATTTTGCTTTTTCCTCAAATTACGTTTTAGAGTTTTTACTTTTGTGAAACTTTTAGTTTTTTATAATAAAAACATACCATTATCAGTTCCTGAAAATCAATTCGTAAATTCAATTCCCGCCGATCTTTACTAAAAATCTGATAATCTTTCTTTTGTAATGGAGTGAATCATAATCTTGAATTTGTAAATGAAGGCCTTTCCTCTAGTGAAGCAATTACATATTTTTTCACAAATTTTCGTCTATTTTTGCCGCTCGTTTGGCTCAACTGGCCAACACACTTGAGAGCAATGTGTGCCCTTCAACGCTGGCATGTTAGGGATGTGGTGGTGTGATAAAATTCTTGTATACAACAGAGATGGAATTTTGGCAAGCTTCATCCATTGGAAACTACAACTAAATGTTTGTAATGTTGATTTCCCAATATGAAATTATAAGATTATCAATTTGAAAAGTATATTTTTCCTAGTATGATTATATATTTGCTTATGGACACCACTTGTTTGATGGAATGATTCAATGACAATTTTTTTATTATTGTATATAATTAATGATCTTCAGTTTGATTGGTTTTGATTTTGACATTATAATTTTTTGTCCTATCTTTTAATGAAGTTGTGGTGTTGGTTTTATATTCAACGGTTGAGATTTTTCATATATGTATGTATATAAAGACTATAGAAGATTTTAGATTCAAACCTAAAGTTCCCAGTGATTGATACCTATGTTATGTGGTTGACGACACGAGTCAGCAGAGTTTAGGAGAGTTGGGAGAAGCGGCGAGTCGATGGAGTTCAGGACAATTGAGAGAAGCATCGAGTGGACGGAGATGGCTTTCGAGGTGAGAAAAATTGTAAGGGGAGCACAGAGGAAGAGAAGAACAAATAAAATAACCCTGGAATATACCCAATAACCATACCGTTCATATGAGAAAAAATGAATAATAAAATAAAACTGTAACTATTTGTATAAAAAAATTAAATAAATAAATAAATAAAGCTTTAACTTTGAGATAAACAAGGAGAAACAATTAATGATGCTCGCGGGCCAATTAAAATAAAAAACATCAAAGAAAAAATAAAATGCATCCAAACTTATCATAACAAAAGAATCGCAACCATTCGATCTTATATCTACGGTTTAAAAAATACCCCCACCGGTGGGGGAAAATATCGTGCTGCTACTCAAACAGTGTCCTATAAATGTATATATATGTGTGTGTGTTTATCTATATATATTCCACATATTTTTTTGATAATATATACAATATTTGGTTTGACTTTGACTGATATATATACACTCTTATTATATATATGTTTGTAATATTATATTATGTTTACTGTTTTGATAAATATATATATATATATGTGTGCATTCTTATTATATATACACTTGTAATATTATATTATGTTTACTATTTTGACCAATATATATATAATATTTTTTTGATAATGTGTATTTGATGTGACTATTATATTATATGCGATTTTATATAGGTATATACATATATGTTTTGGGCAATTATTTGATTTGATTTATTTAGTTAGTGTATATGTATATGTAATATAATATATATTTCACATCCTTAGAGTGACATTTTTTTAATTCCTTTTATTTATTAGGCTTGGTGATGTTAGAATAAATTTATTTGTGTTATATATATGTGTGCGTGTGTTTTGATATTTTGAATACTTGTCTCATATTGATTATTTATTGCTGAAATTATTTTATTGTGTTACATTATCTTTTTTCTTGATGAAATTATTTTTTGTGCTATTTTTATAGGTGTGATGGAGAAGTTTCTTACCCTTACTTTTACCCAATTAGGTGAAGTTCATGATGAGTCTAACACTACCACAAATACCCCCAAACACAAACACTCTCGCTGTCACAATTACCCTAAACACAAGCACTCCAGCTACCCCAATTGAGCTTAAGTCCCCAAAAAAAAGAAGACAATAACACACCCACCACCACTAGGAAAAAGTCAAGTAGGAAATCTGCTGTTTGGGATCACTTTACAAAAATAGAGGGTGGGAATCCAAAAGATCCTAGGTACAAATGTAACTATTGTGGCAAAGACCATGCTTGTCATAGTAGTAGAGTGGGAACAAGTAGTTTGTGGACTCATTTGAACACTCAGTGTAATAAATGCCCATTTAGGATATCTGATAAAAAAACAAAAGTTGTTGAGTTTTCAAAGTGATAATGAAGGTGCTAAAAATTTGTTGGCAGTTGCATTTAACAAGGAAAGTTGTCGTAAAGTTCTAGCTAAGATGGTTGTGTCAGATGAGCATGCCTTTCGAATAGTAGAGGGTGAATGGTTTAGGCAGCTTATGCAAGTGGCGCAACCTAGATTTGTTCTCCCTAGTAGAGTAACAATTGCTAGGAATATATACCAACTCTATTTGGATGAAAGGGTGAAATTGAAAGAGGAGTTAACCAAGGGGGGTCAAAGAGTGTGTTTGACAACTTATTGTTGGACTTCTATCCAACAAATTCCATATATGTGTCTCACTGTCCATTATATTGATAGTGAGTGGTCTTTGCAAAAACAAATCATAAGTTTTTTTCAAATTCCAAACCACAAGGGATATACTATTGGTAAGGTGATTGAATCTTGCTTGGTTGGGGAATAGAGAAGGTGTTTACTTTGACTGTTGATAATGCATTTGCCAATGGTGTAGCTATTAGGAGAAGAGTTAATGCATGTAAATGGGATGTTCTTAATGGTGATTACATGCATTTTAGGTTTTGTGCTCATGTAGCAAATCTTATTGTGAATGAAGGCCTACAAGATTTGCATGGGCCCATTGCTGCCATTCGTAATGTTGTAAGATACATTCAGTCATCCCCTGCAAGATTGGGGAAATTCAAGGCTTGTGTTAAGAGGGAAAAGATTGAATATAAGGGGTGTTTGGTGTTAGATGTGCCTACTAGATGGAATTCTACTTTCATGATGCTATATGTGGCTATTAAGTTTGAAAAAAGCATTTGCAAGATATGAGGAGGAAGATGATAGGTACTTGAGTTACTTCAATCCAAATGAGAGTGGAAAGAAGAGAGATGGACCACCTACTTTTATTGATTGGGAGAGTGCTAGAATATTTGTCAAATTTTTACGCACTTTTTATGAAATCACACAAAAGTTTAGTGGTACCTTGCATGTTACATCTAACACTTTTTATTATGAAATTTGTGAAATCCACACTCAATTATCTATTTTTTCTTTAGGTGAGGAACATTTGTTATCTGTCATGGGCATTAGTATGAAGAGAAAGTATGACAAATATTGGGGTATGTAGATAAAATTAATGTTATGTTGTTTATTCTTGTGGTCCTTTATCCTGGGTATAAATTGAAGTATTTTAAATATTGTTTTGAGAGTGTTTATGATGTTGAAATTGTTGCAAAGATTGTGCTAAAGGTGGAGCAAACCCTTAATTGTTTGTATGCTTGTTATAATATGGATAACAAAGGTGAAGGTGGGTTTGAAAGTATAAGTGTTTCATCACCACCAAAGATTGAGACCAAGGAAACTAAAAGTAGAAATTTATTAACTTTGTATTTGCAACAACAAGAAATGAGGTGTTTGAGTGAGAAGACAAATGATATTGAAAGGTATTTGGGTGATGCATTGTTATTCGCATGACTTCTTCATTTGATATTCTTACATGGTGGAAGGATAATGCTATGAGCTATAAGGTTTTGTCATTGATTGCTAGAGATGTCGTTGTTGTTCTTTTTCTACTGTGGCCTCTGAGTCAACTTTGGGTACTAGTGGTCAGATTTTAGACTCATTTAGAAGTTGTTTGAGTCCAAAAATGGTGGAGCCACTAGTTGTACTCAGAATTGGTTGAAGGCATCACATGAAGTCCTCCAAATTAGGAAACACTTGGATGAATTCCAAGAATATGAATTTCTCGATGAAGGTAAACACATAACTTTGTTCTTTCATTTTGGTTATTTATTTCAATTATACATTGACAAGATTTTTCTTTTTAATTGTAGACCAACCAAAGAAAGGAAACACAACACCAAATGGGAAGAAGATAGCTCAAACAGTGGTTGTTGATTGAAGTATTATGTGGTATACAAACCACCAAATTATATTTTAGTTATCATTTAATTTCTTTATAGATTATAGATTACTTATTCATTTGTTAAATATGTGTGCAGGACTGCAAATCATCATTTGCAGAGCATGGATCTAGTTTTATTAAGTTTTTATGAACTTCCTATGAAAATTTTAATATTTATTATTTGGTGTTTACTTTTTGAATGACTGTAACTTATTAAAATTATGTTGTGCATGACATCAATAGTTGAGTACCTAGTTACCTACTAATTTCATTTTAGGCAAGTTTTATACATGATATGTTATTAACAATCTAAAATGTCAAAAATTTTAAAACTAAATAAAATTGCTTTGAATCGTATTTTTTAAATCAAATGGAAGAACCTAACCCAACCCTTTACATCCTTGAAAGAAACACAGTTGGGTTGTACAATAGAAAAAAGGTGAATGGCCCAGATTTTTTTTAAACTGTAGTTATTGGGTTGGCCCATTCAAACACCCTCAACCCGGCCAACCCAATCCATGTACACCCCTAATTTAAAGTACACAGTTTAACAGTCTTGGATTAGGAGGAAATTACACTTTAAGTACTAAATTCCATCATATGTCATAAAAAAATACAAGACACGCGTACAAAATTACACATTTTCTCATCTTAGTTTTAAAATATGAACTCAAGACACATTTTGTTTTCTTTTAAACTATTTTTACAGATCATTATTCTAAAAACAATATTAATCAGCAAGCATAAATTCACACAATTTTCCAAACATACTCATATTCCTTTTTAACAAATTAACCTAACATGTTTCTACACTTTATGTAGAAACAAAATTAACCCAACAAAATCAAACCATTCTAAACCCTACCATACACAATAGGTCGAAACCCACATAGCCTAATACTCAAAGGTATTACAAATAGACATATCATAATAAATGGCTTTTAAGATTTACAACAAGGAGCAATAAAAATTTCATATTCATTTTTAAAACACCTAGGTCGAAAACCCTACATGCATGTTTCTATTTCCAATTTGCATTTTAATTACCAAAAAATCAAGATTTAAAGAAACATCAATATTCCAATATTAATCTTTCAATAATTAAAAATCAAAACTCTAGAAGATTTTCATGGAACCCTAACATGTTCCTACATCAACAATTTATAGAAAATCAATTAAAATCAACTCAAATCTCACATGCATGTTTCTAGACATAAAGAAAATACAAAACATACACACATCATAACACATAAAGAATCCTAAAAAAATTCTAAAAAACACTTGCAAAAAGACACCCAAAAACCAACACCACATCAAGGCAAAGTCCTTCCTCACCTTGAGTACACACAAGCCAAATTCCAAACTATCTCCTCTTGATTTGTCAATTCCAGCACCTTAGCATAAACATCAAACTATTAGGCCAACCAAAACTAAAAATCTAATCAACCAAGCATAAATGTCTAAGAAGAATGATCTTACCATTGTAGACCAAACCCTAAGCCAAAACTTCCACAATTGTTCTTGTGAAATCCACCTAGCACCACCATGAATTTTCACAAGCTTAGAACTAAGAAGAAGAAAAAGAAAAAGAAATCATAAATGTAACGACCCAAAATTACTAATGAGGCTTAAGGGTCTTGATTAGTGTGCCGGGAGGGCATAATTGGTTTATGTGTGATTTAAATGATTAAATGCATGATTATGTGATAAGCATGCCTATATGATTATTTGGATATATGAGATGCATGATTATGAGTTGTAGAGTCCAAGAACTTAACTTAGCTAATTGTTAGTAGTATTATAGTATGTTTAGTGTTATCTTTGTTACTATGGATTTTTGGTTCAGACCGGGAATTATTTGGACACTCATAGTAGTACTTATAGATTTTCTAAGTTTAACCTATAGTTTAAGAATATTAAGTATAACCTAAGGTTTGATTATGTGACTGATATTAAGGATTATATTTATTATATTATAAGGTTTAGACATCAACCAATAGGATTTTAAGCACATGTTATGAATGGTAATTAAGGATTAAGTATTTTGGAGGATTAAATTAAATAAGGGTAAAGTTTGAATGTTATAGGGTCAGTCAGCAGCTTTGAATACGTTGAGGGCTTAGTCAAGGCTGTTTACTCCATTCAAACTTAGCTAAAAATGTGTAATTTCGTGTTTAATTATTCAGCATGTGCCGATATATCGCAGCTATAGGGGGCGATATATCGCAGCACGTAAATACGGAAAACACGAAATGATGCACGGTCGCCTCGGGCATACTGGCCCAGGCGATATATCGCCTACAGGGGGCGATATATCGCCTCCTCCAGTATGTTTTCAAATGTTTTTGAATTCATTTCCTTTCAACCATTCAAACTCCTTCAACAGTCCAGCATCTTTTGAACGAGTCTTCAGCCTCTGCTGAACGATTATTCAAATGATTTTCACCTAAAAAGCCATTATTTTTATTCAAGTAAAATCAAGATATTTTCATTCCCAAACTCTATAAATAGGACCTAGTACCCAGCCATTATTCACCATTTGCTCTAAGTTCAGAAGCTGCTAGTGTTAAGTGAGTGTGAGAGTGTAAACACCTGGTTTGGGGAAAAACTATAAGCTTAAACATCATAAGCTTATCAAACACTTTGGGAAGTGAGTTCTATAGTATTTCGGTGGAGGTTAGATTGATCTTGCAAATCTTTGAGGTAACCAAAACTCTAGTTCCTTTCTGTATTATGTTTCCTTTCTCTTAGTCTTCTACTCAATTTCCTAACCTCATTCTTATTTTGGTTAGGGAATCCAAGTTCTTAAGCACTTAAGTTGTGGTAAGCATTTTTTCTGTTAATGGTTTAGTCTTCCTATTCTCTTTCATTTCATCTCCTTTCTTTAGACTCACTCTTGTTCATTATGGTTTTAGGAGTGTTCCAAAAAGTCCCAACTCAGTCCATTTTATCCCGGTAACTTTGGTAAGGAAAATAGGCTAGAATCTATATGTTTATGTTTATGTTTATGTTATCTTATGTGTTATGTTATGATATGTTATGAATGTGTTATGAATTTGTTATGCATGTATTTGTTGTAGGCTTGGGCTTATGCCCTATTTGACTAACAAGACCCCAAAAAGATTGTGGGCATATGCCTATTTAGCTGGTAGGACCCCACTAATCTCATGGGCATAAGCTTGTTTAGTCTATGGGACCCCAAGTAATAATGGCCATTATAATAAGTGTATTATGTGTTATGATATGTCTTTACGTTATTATGAAATTATGTTTATGTTTATGACTATGTGTTAGATTTTTCCTTGCTGGGCATTAGGCTCATTCCTTTCTGTTTATGTGCAGGAAATAAGCTTTAGAGGTGGAAAGATTCGTGACGCTTGGAGGATGTGTATCGATGATGAATGGAGTCAAGGGGCCGAGCGTTATTCGATTCGAGGATGTAGTCTCCTTTTAATTTTTATGGTTTTATATGTATTTTCCGCATTTTCTTATGTAATTCTTTTCATTTATATCATGTTTTGTTTTTAAAGACAATGGGATCCCAAATCCTTCTTAGTATTCTGTTTATTTGTAAATAACTCTTATTTTGCAAGTTACTCAATAAATTATGGTATTTTCGTAAAAATGTAAGTTTTATGTATAGTTTCGTTAATGGTCCAAATAGTCTAGAGTAGTGGGTCATTACAGTTGGTATCAGAGCAACGGTTCCTTCGCATGAAGTTCTCCTCGATACACATGCTCAAAGCTCCGAATCGGACCGCCAAGTAAGTGTTTAAGTTACAAGTTACAAGTTACTTTGTCTATGTGTATAGCTAACAACTTTAGTGTTTATGTTTCAGTTAAGAATGAACGGAGCCTTAACCTACCAAGATATCCGAGCCATTAAGGCCTTAAAAAGAATAAGGGAGCCAAGAAACACCGTAGGAGCCCTAGAAAGGATTACTCGAAGGTTGCTTTTGTTTCACCAAGCGATAGGTGGCCTTCAAGAGGCTAAACAAATAATGCTAAGATCAACCGAGCACTATGTATTAGTAATTAGGTTGTTTAAAGATTTTCATTCTGTAATAGCAGCATTAGAAGAGATATGGGAAGAGATGCATGAGGAGGATGAACTACCCTTAGCAATGAGATACTATTTCCTCTTAGTTAGGTTCACCTCAAAAATTGAATTTCAGTTCACCAAAGAGCAAAAGAATAGGATTCTCACCAACCTTCCTATAGGACGTTTCGATGCTCATGACAATGATGATTATGAACAAATAGATGATGATATGCTAGATGACGGATCGGATGTAGAAGATCCCGATTTTTAGATTAGTAGTTTTTATTTGTTTTATTTACTTTTGATTGTAATAAGTGAAATTGTTTTCCAAATGAATAAACATGCTATTTGAATATCATGTGTGAGTTTGATTCTATTTTCGCAATCATAATAAATACTAAATAAAATGAATAATGACTAAGTTCGGTGAGGGTGGATACAAATCAATGAACCTGGTTTCCTTATTGAGAGTTAGGGGGCCTTAGTAGTGGGAACAATTTTACTGATCCCAGCCCTCCCTCAATATGGTTAACTTTGGAACAAAGATAAGTTTCGAGCCTGAGAATTAAGTCATATAGGATAATTAGAAACACACTTAGAAAATAAAGATGACTTGTTTTTCTAAGTATAGAAACCCACTCTAATAATAAATAAAGACCTATATAATTTTTTCATAAGAAGTCATAATAAATAGGTCCGAGATATGTTTGTTTAGAATAAGTTTTTTCCTTAGAGCCTATTAGGAAAAGTTCTAACATGTTTCTTTCAACTGTTAGAACTCTGCTACGATGTCTCTCCGAAGATCTGCACGCACCAATGGAAACGCCTCCAACGATGTTCCAGCGACCAATGCGGTCCCTACCGTTCGCCGAAGGGGAGTGCGTGCTACTGCTCGCCGCAACGCACCAGCACAGCCAGCTGACAACACTGCAGAGATTGCCAGACTGCGACAGCAAGTCGAGGAACTTCTGCAGCAACAACGCCAACAGGCTCAATCTCAGCCTCAGCCTCCGCCACAGCAGCAGCCGCAGCCACAGCCACAGCCAATGGCCCCAGCACCCCAACAAGTTGGTCCATATGGGGGATGGCCTATGACGAATTACGCTCCATATCCTATGCAGCACATGGAGCCAGTGTACGAGAGGTTCCGCAAGCAACACGCTCCGAACTTCGAAGGGACTACGGACCCCTTTGAAGCAGAAGAATGGCTAAGAAACGTGGAGCCGATCCTAGCCCACATGAACCTCAGTAATGCTGACCGCATATCCTGCGTCTCGTCTTTACTCAAGAAAGATGCCAGGATATGGTGGGATTTGGTCCAGCAATCCCACGATGCTGCCACCATGACGTGGACCCGATTTGTGGAGCTCTTCCACAAGAAGTACTACAATTCAGCGGAACTTGCTACGAGAATTGAGGAGTTCACCAATCTGAAGCAAGGGAATTTAACAGTGGCGGAATATGCTCGTCAGTTTGATCGCTTAGCCAAGTTCGCGGCAGAGTTAGTTCCGACCGATTATCTGAGGGTGAACAAATTCGTGAGAGGACTCCGACCAAAGATCGAGATGGGGGTGAAACTAGCAAACCCGGGAAACACTTCATATGCCGACGTTCTTGAGACGGCAATTGAAGTAGAAAGGTTACAGGCCAACGTGAGCAAAGAAGAAGCTAGCAAGCCTGAACCCAGACAGCAGAGCCAACCTCAGGCCAGTCGGAACAACAATCAGCCTAGCAATAGCAGCAATAATCAGTCCAACAACAACGGTAACGGACAGAAGAGAAGGCATCCTGACAACAAGCAAGCCGAAAACAATAAAAGGGCACGACCAAATAATGGGGGAAATAGGTCGGGCTACGTGGAATACCCGCCATGTGCCAAATGTCAGAAGAAGCACCCCGGAGAATGCCGTGCCAACACCAAGGAGTGTTTCAATTGTGGTCAAGAGGGGCATCGCAAGAAAGATTGTCCTCAGCAAAAGCCAGACGGAAAGAAGGATGAAAAGATGGTTCCTGCTCGGGTTTTTGCTTTAACCCAAGGAGAGGCGGATGCTAGCAACAAGGCGGTCACAGGTCAGGTTTCCATCCTCAATAAATTATGTCATGTATTATTTGATTCGGGAGCCACTCATTCGTATATTTCGTTAGGAATGATAGATAAACTAGACAAACCTAGTGAAAGATTTAGAACTAGGTTTGCAACCGAGTTGCCTTCGGGCAAAGTAGTTCTATCATCACAAATTGTACGAGGCGTACCAATCAAGATTGAGGACAAGGAACTAGAAGGAGACCTGATAGAGCTGGTGATCAAAGACTTCGACGTCATACTAGGCATGGATTGGCTAGCACGGCATGGCACAACGATCGACTGCAGACGCAAGAAGGTAATGTTCGAGACTCCTGACGGCCAGAAACTGTGCTTCATGGGACAAGCTTCAGGACTACGCACCCCGTTAGTATCATCTCTCAAAGCTCAGAAAATGATGGAGAAAGGATGTCAAGCATTCTTAGCCAACATCACGAATGTGGAGAAGGAGACATCACTCAAAATTGGAGATGTTCGAGTCATACAAGAATTTCTAGAAGTATTTCCCGATGACTTGCCAGGATTGCCGCCAACTAGAGAAATAGACTTCACGATAGAATTAGTACCGGGCACCGAGCCTATCTCTAAGGCACCATACCGGATGGCACCTACGGAACTCAAGGAGTTAAAGACACAGCTACAAGAACTCCTAGACTTGGGTTTCATTAGGCCAAGCCATTCACCATGGGGAGCTCCGGTACTATTCGTGAAGAAAAAGGACGGAAGTATGCGCATGTGCATAGACTACCGAGAGCTGAATAAAGTAACAATTAAGAACAAATACCCGCTACCTCGGATTGATGATTTGTTTGATCAACTCCGAGGCGCAACTGTATTTTCTAAGATCGATCTACGGTCTGGGTATCATCAGCTCAAGGTAAAGGGAGAAGATGTCCCTAAGACAGCCTTTAGGACTCGTTATGGACATTACGAGTTCTTGGTTATGTCTTTTGGTCTTACTAACGCGCTAGCCGCGTTTATGGACTTGATGAATAGGGTCTTCAAAGACTACTTGGATAAATTCATCGTTGTGTTCATCGACGACATTTTAATTTACTCCAAGGGTGAAGTAGAGCACGAGGAACACTTGAGGATGATTTTGACGCGATTGAAGGAGCACCAACTCTACGCGAAGTTCAAGAAATGTGAGTTTTGGCTTTCACAAGTGGCGTTCCTCGGGCACATCATATCGAAAGACGGAGTTGCTATGGATCCATCGAAGGTAGAGGCCGTGAAGGATTGGCCTAAACCAAGGAACGCATCAGAAGTAAGAAGCTTCTTAGGGCTAGCAGGTTACTATAGAAAGTTTGTAGAGGGCTTTTCTAAGATAGCCACTCCACTCACCAACCTGACCCGGAAGCAACAAAAGTTTAACTGGAGTGATAAGTGTGAGGAAAGCTTCCAGTTGCTTAAGGATAAACTTTGCTCAACACCAGTACTTAGTGTCCCAACACCCAACGACAAGTTCGTTGTCTACTGTGATGCATCAAAGTTAGGATTGGGATGCGTACTGATGCAAAATGACAAGGTAATAGCCTACGCCTCACGTCAGTTAAAGGAGTATGAACAACGCTATCCAACTCACGATATGGAGTTGGCAGCGGTGGTCTTTGCGTTAAAAATCTGGCGCCATTATCTTTACGGAGAACGGTGCGAGATTTATACGGACCACAAAAGTTTACAATACTTCTTTACTCAGAAGGAGCTTAACATGAGGCAGCGCCGGTGGTTGGAATTAGTAAAGGATTACGACTGTGAAATCCTATACCACCCGGGGAAGGCAAACGTAGTTGCCGATGCACTTAGCCGAAAAAGTTATGGGAACTTAGCAGCCTTATCCGGAATAGAAAAGCCGCTACAGCAGGAGCTTATCAGTGCCGGAATAGAAGTGGTTGTAGGCAAGCTGGCTAACTTGTCTATCCAATCGAATCTGCTAGAGGACATACGGATTGGTCAGAGACATGATAGCACACTAGCAACACACATGGATGCAGTCAGAGAAGGCAAGACTACAGATTTCTCAATATCCAGTCAAGGTTTATTGAGATATAAGGATCGGGTATGCGTGCCAGACGATCAAAGTATTAAGAAGACGATACTAGAAGAAGCGCACAGCACCCCATACTCGGTTCATCCAGGGTCTACCAAGATGACTCATGACATCAAGGCAGTCTATTGGTGGCCAGGGATGAAGAAGGACATAGCGGAGTATGTATCTAAGTGTCTGGTATGCCATCATGTGAAGGCGGAGCATCAGCGGCCTGCAGGATTATTGCAACCGCTTAGCATACCGGAATGGAAGTGGGACGATATAGCCATGGACTTCGTGACGGGTCTGCCAAAGACAAATAAGCAGCATGATTCTGCTTGGATAGTCATAGATAGACTAACCAAGTCGGCTCATTTTCTGCCTGTTAAGACTTCTTATACGGCAGACCAATATGCAGACATCTACATCCAAGAGATTGTACGATTGCATGGAATCCCCAAGACGATAGTATCAGATAGAGGATCAGTGTTTACGTCAAGATTTTGGAGAAGCTTACAGCAAGCCATGGGTACTAAGTTAAGTCTTAGTACAGCTTTCCATCCTCAGACAGATGGGCAGTCCGAGCGTACGATTCAGATTTTAGAGGATATGCTACGCGCATGTGTACTTGACTTCGGAGGATCGTGGAACAAGTACTTACCGCTGATCGAGTTCTCGTACAACAACAGCTACCAGTCGACGATCGAGATGGCACCTTATGAGTTGCTATATGGGTGAAGGTGCCGATCACCATTGCACTGGGACGAGGTAGGAGAAAGGCAGCTTCTAGGGCCCGAAGCTGTTAGGCAAGCTCAAGAAGCAGTAACGCTTATTAGACAGCGTATGCTTGCTGCTCAAAGCCGTCAGAAAAGCTATGCGGATACCAAGCGACGCGATGTGGAGTTCCAAGTTGGAGATCAAGTCTTCCTGAAGATATCTCCTATGAAGGGTGTCAAGCGGTTCGGGAAGAAAGGCAAGCTCAGTCCCCGATTCATAGGTTCTTTTGAGATATTGGACAAAGTGGGACCAGTTGCGTATGGACTAGCCCTACCGCCAGCACTAGTAGATAGTCACAACGTCTTCCACATCTCGATGTTACGCAAGTATGTGTCAGACCCATCTCACGTCCTCAAGTACGATACCATAGCGCTCCAGAAAGACTTAAGTTACGAGGAACGACCGGTTAGCATCCTAGATAGAGGGATGAAGCAGTTACGGTCCAAGAGCTTTCCTATAGTCAAAGTCCTATGGAGCAATAGTTCTGAACGCGAGGCAACGTGGGAGTTGGAGGAGGACATGCAGAGCCGGTATCCAGAGTTATTTGGTAAGTAAATTTCGAGGACGAAATTCTTTTTAGTAGGGGAGAATTGTAGAGTCCAAGACTTTACTTAGCTAATTGTTAGTAGTATTATAGTATGTTTAGTGTTATCTTTGTTACTATGGATTTTTGGTTCAGACCGGGAATTATTTGGACACTCATAGTAGTACTTATAGATTTTCTAAGTTTAACCTATAGTTTAAGAATATTAAGTATAACCTAAGGTTTGATTATGTGACTGATATTAAGGATTATATTTATTATATTATAAGGTTTAGACATCAACCAATAGGATTTTAAGCACATGTTATGAATGGTAATTAAGGATTAAGTATTTTGGAGGATTAAATTAAATAAGGGTAAAGTTTGAATGTTATAGGGTCAGTCAGCAGCTTTGAAAACGTTGAGGGCTTAGTCAAGGTTGTTTACTCCATTCAAACTTAGCTAAAAATGTGTAATTTCGTGTTTAATTATTCAGCATGTGCCGATATATCGCAGCTATAGGGGGCGATATATCGCAGCACGTAAATACGGAAAACACGAAACGATGCACGGTCGCCTCGGGCATACTGGCCCAGGCGATATATCGCCTACAGGGGGCGATATATCGCCTCCTCCAGTATGTTTTCAAATGTTTTTGAATTCATTTCCTTTCAGCCATTCAAACTCCTTCAACAGTCCAGCATCTTTTGAACGAGTCTTCAGCCTCTGCTGAACGATTATTCAAATGATTTTCACCTAAAAAGCCATTATTTTTATTCAAGTAAAATCAAGATATTTTCATTCCCAAACTCTATAAATAGGACCTAGTACCCAGCCATTATTCACCATTTGCTCTAAGTTCAGAAGCTGCTAGTGTTAAGTGAGTGTGAGAGTGTAAACACCTGGTTTGGGGAAAAACTATAAGCTTAAACATCATAAGCTTATCAAACACTTTGGGAAGTGAGTTCTATAGTATTTCGGTGGAGGTTACATTGATCTTGCAAATCTTTGAGGTAACCAAAACTCTAGTTCCTTTCTGTATTATGTTTCCTTTCTCTTAGTCTTCTACTCAATTTCCTAACCTCATTCTTATTTTGGTTAGGGAATCCAAGTTCTTAAGCACTTAAGTTGTGGTAAGCATTTTTTCTGTTAATGGTTTAGTCTTCCTATTCTCTTTCATTTCATCTCCTTTCTTTAGACTCACTCTTGTTCATTATGGTTTTAGGAGTGTTCCAAAAAGTCCCAACTCAGTCCATTTTATCCCGGTAACTTTGGTAAGGAAAATAGGCTAGAATCTATATGTTTATGTTTATGTTTATGTTATCTTATGTGTTATGTTATGATATGTTATGAATGTGTTATGAATTTGTTATGCATGTATTTGTTGTAGGCTTGGGCTTATGCCCTATTTGACTAACAAGACCCCAAAAAGATTGTGGGCATATGCCTATTTAGCTGGTAGGACCCCACTAATCTCATGGGCATAAGCTTGTTTAGTCTATGGGACCCCAAGTAATAATGGCCATTATAATAAGTGTATTATGTGTTATGATATGTCTTTACGTTATTATGAAATTATGTTTATGTTTATGACTATGTGTTAGATTTTTCCTTGCTGGGCATTAGGCTCATTCCTTTCTGTTTATGTGCAGGAAATAAGCTTTAGAGGTGGAAAGATTCGTGACGCTTGGAGGATGTGTATCGATGATGAATGGAGTCAAGGGGCCGAGCGTTATTCGATTCGAGGATGTAGTCTCCTTTTAATTTTTATGGTTTTATATGTATTTTCCGCATTTTCTTATGTAATTCTTTTCATTTATATCATGTTTTGTTTTTAAAGACAATGGGATCCCAAATCCTTCTTAGTATTCTGTTTATTTGTAAATAACTCTTATTTTGCAAGTTACTCAATAAATTATGGTATTTTCATAAAAATGTAAGTTTTATGTATAGTTTCGTTAATGGTCCAAATAGTATAGAGTAGTGGGTCATTACATGAGTATTAGTATGCATGTGGGCCCTGTTTAGATTATAAGGGCATATTTGTAATTTTGGCCGGTTGAGGGCATAAACATGATTATCTATGATAAATTGTTGAGACCAAATTATTATGTGGATATATTTTCAGCTTGTGGCACGAGGCGATCCTGGTGAGCGGTTTAGCGAAATATTCACAGCGGGGGTTTATACTCGATTCGGGGGGAGCCTAGGGGTATTTCTGGGAATTTGGGAAATATATTGGAGACTATTTGACATTGGGAAAAATAATTGGTGATTAGTTAGGTGATGAGGTTTAAGAAATAATTATAAAGGACACTCGAGGAATTAGCGAGAATTGGGAACAAATGACCAAAATGCCCTTGGAATGTTTAAAGGCTTAGGTTTTTATGGGAGGATAAAATGGTCATTTGATAGTAAGAAAAGGATAATTGTTATTCTGCCATTTAGCCTTAGTGGAAGTTGTAGAATACGTTGGAAGCTGAAAGAAAAGAAAAGAAGAAGGAAAGAAGAAAAAAAAAACATAACACTTGAGTTACCTCTCTCTTTCTCCCTCACAGTTTGCCTATCCCTCACAATTTCTTGTGGACTTTGAAGCTATAAACTCAGAGGAAGCTTACGCTAGAGCTTGGGGCTTCAGTTCTTGGAGAAGCTAGGAGGTTCAGCTGAAGTTAGTGTCCAATTAAGGTAAAATTTACAGAGTTTGGTTTGAATTTTCTCTCTTGGATGAAGTTGTTTCTGAATTTGAGTTTTGAATGGAAACCAAGAGGTTTGAGCTTGGGGAATTGAGGAGCTAAAGGATGGAAGGGTACTAAAGGCAACCTAGGATTGAATTCTCCATTAAAGGTAACGATTTCTAGGTTTGATCATTTGAATTTATGGGTAGTTTCTGGTTTTTCTTATGAAGTTTTTGAGCTTCAAGCTCAATTCTTGTTTTCCATGTTTGATGGTGCATGTGGACAAATTTGATGTTGTTGGGTCATGTGGGATGAGATGTAGTGGATGGTAGGCTTATTTTGAAGTGTAGTTGAGGTTTGGGGGGCTTTTAGGGAGATTTGGCTCAGGGAAATTCGAAGGAAGAAGTCAGAGGACTGATGGTGCTGTTTGTAGCGTTGTAGCGCTACAGCGCTATGCTTGGTTCTCGGGGGCATTTTTGCTTCTGTTTGTAGCGTTTTAGCACCCACCTTGTGGCATTGCAGCGCTACCCTGCCTCTAGAATAAGGTTTTGGGTATTTTCTTAGGGTTTTCACTTGGGGGCTTGGGGATTGATTCCACCACCCCGTTTGGTGGAATTGGGGCTTCCCGAGGGCTCGGGATTGGTCCCAAGATTAGGTTAAAAAATTGAATGTTAACGAGGGTACTATGTTATCTTTGTGGCTAGGTGTACGCTAGGGCTCGGACGGGATCGTGCTCGAGGATCATTTCAACTAACCAAAGCGCTCAGAATCAAAGGTAAGAAACTCCACTCGGTTATGTGATTGTATTGGTGCTAAGGGTCCCCTATATTTGTATGTGATGTCATGAGATGGTATTATGCCATGGGGACATATGATAAATGGCCTGAGAGTGCCAGAATCAATATTTGCGCACAGGGCGCGGCTCGGCCACTGGTAGCTGAGGTTAAGTACATAAACACTGAGCTCAGCCTAAGCGAGCCGGAGTCAGTGGGATAATCAGAGGGTGCGGCTTAAGGGAGTCGACCCTAGATTTGGGTGTGATATGTTTATTGTTGTTTAAATTGATGATTGTGACGAGTTTATTATCTAAATAATGGATTGATGACTTGTAGGTTGGTGTCATTGTTTATGTGAGCAATATGACATGTTGTATATCTGATTAATGATTTGTGAATTATTTGTCTGTTGGTTGTCTCTTATGCTATGCATTATAGTTTTCTTGTTGGACCTTGGCTCACGGGTGCTACATGGTGCAGGTAAAGGCAAGGGCAAGGTGGTACAGTCTTGAGTTAGAGAGCTTTGAGACTGAATGTACATAGTCAGCTGATCGGCTGCCATGGCCGAGGAGTTGTACAGGACAGGAGAACCTTAAATGTCTATTTTTCCCTTAGAAAGGCCAATAGTTGTATATAACCTAGAATTTTTTTGTAAACTGTCTTTTAGACTCTATTTCTTTTGGGATCCCATGTACGAAATGTTTATTTAAAGGAAATGTATCTTTTATGACCAAAATATTTTAACCCTAGTTCAATTATAGTTTCAGTAACACGTTTCTAATTAAATGACTTGATTAGCAAGTCTTGCACCTTTATAAACACACAGTGTAACGGTCTTGGCTACCCAGGGCGTTACAATAAACCTCAATACATACCTTAGGGATTTCGAGACCCTCATTTTCTCTTCCTCTTTCTTTCTCTCACTCTTTCTATGCCTCGCTACTCTCCATCTCTCTTTCTCTCTATAAATTCTTGGCCACCACTTCAAATGAGCCAAGAGGTCTCACTTGTTTCCTCTCATCACCCTAGCCGAACCCTAACAGGAATTCACCAAAATATGGTGTCAATTCCCCCCAAGATCAATTAATTGACTCAACGAGAAAAAGGAAACTTCTCCCCTAGTTGACCGACCACACAAGCTTCCCATTCACTCTCAATATTCTGCCAGCACACACACTCACAACTCCCATTTAATTCTCCAGTTATACTTACCCAAAAATAACCCAGGACAACTAATAGAAATCAAATCCCATAATCATTTTCTAATATTTTATTTTCTTTAAATTCAAATCAAGAAAAGATGACAATGATTAAATAAGGAAATATCTCATTTCCTTTGTTGACAGTGAGAACTCGTCAACTATGTTAGGTTGGAAAACTCAAAGTTTAGTAAGAGAATAACTAAATAAGAACTTAGAATAGACTTGAGGGGAGTAAAAACTCGTATGTTGCTTAATAGCCTGAGTATATAATGAATTTTCCAACCCCCATCAATGATGAAGTGAGGTCTTATTTATAGGTGAGCTCTAATGGCTCTTGGAATATTGTGGTCCTGAAGAGACAAGGAGCTGCATATCTAGGCTGCAGGTGGTAGTGGTGTTGGAGGAATGGTGGTCAGCTCTAGTATACGTCAGGGGTCTGGAAAAGTACTCCTGTCCTGGTACTATGCCGTACCTCCACTACTTGTAGGGTATGTGTTATATTATTTATAATATAATATAATGTAATATTATATTATTTTATAATATAATGTTTTAGATTAAATAAATGTGACAAAGAGTGTCACATATTGTAACATATAATAGAGAGTTACATTATTTAGATATGTGTGAAATATCCAAATATGTAACATATTTGGTATTACAAATTCAATCACATATTTGTAACTTCCAAATATTACCATTTATTGTGTAGATTTGTTGTTACACAATATTGAGATGAATTTCTTAAAGCCATATGTGAAATGGATGTTAGAGATGTGATTTTAACTCCCATAATGTGTATGGAAGTTACAAAATCAAGTGGGAATGAATTAGGAATGTTTTGGAAAATTGGTTGCTGAAAAAAAGTCTTGGGTCGCGGCCAGTGTTTTTTAGGCCGCAGCGCAAGAGGAAGAAAACATCGTGGGCCGCGGTTAGTGTTTTTCAAGCCGCGGCCCAAGTGTCTGACAGCATTTTCCAATTTTGAACGTTTCCAACAGCCAAGTAACTCCCAAATCTCTATTTTAATTCCATAAACATCCAATTTATCATTGGTAATAGTCATGGGGGTTGGTGGAAATTGAAATTCAAAAGGTGTCTCAAAACTCTATAAATAGGAACCTAATGCTCACTTGTAAGACACATCATTTTCCATCCACAAAGCACTTGGCTGGAAAATACACCATAGAGGCTTGATAATTCCAGAGAGCTATTTCCTAGAGAGATCCCTTAGTGCTTAGAGAATAGGGGGAAATAAGCTTTTGGACAAAGGTTTTGAACCTTGTTCAAGTTAGTGATCCCCACTACTCTACACTTTGGTTGTGTGAGAGTTTGTTCTTTTTATTGGTTTTTTTTTATTCTTTTGATCTTGTTGATCTTATTTACTTGTATTATTATTGTTTTGAGTTTGTATTCTTCTTCTTCTACATCTTTCTGTTTACTTGTATTTTGAGCAATTGAGTTGTAATATTTCTTTAACCAATATTATCTTGTCTATTGTATTTTTGCATAGAGTTTTATTTTGGTTTTACCATTTCTATTGAGTAATATAATATATTCACTAACAGTATGAACCTCCTAGGTGTGCTTGGGGAGTCCTTACTATGTACTATTCTTGTCCTGCCACTACTTGTCTAGCTTGGAAATTGTGTTCGTACCCTACCTCCTCTTTGTTTGTAGATGCATTATGTACCTGTATGAACTCTTTGAGTCATACGTAGGTTTTCACCCTCCCAAGAAACATTGTTTCTATGAGCTTCAAGTATTGGAATCCTTATATGTTATCACGGATGACACGCTTCATTGTTCCCACCTTTTCTGACTTAATACTGAATCGTTGTGAGGTCTTCTCTAACCTTCTACGAATGCATGTTCAAGAGTTCCTTGACTCTGCATCTTGTGAAGCCCACAGGGAAGGAGGTGCCTCGTTTGTGGCGCTTGTCTTAGGGAGGGAGATAAGGCCTCCTCAACGAGGCCTACAGTGTATGCTATGAGACATGATGCCCCTGCGTGAGGTTAGGGTCTCACTTCGTGAGACCGTTTCCCCGCGGTCCCCATGCGCAAGATGCCCCTGGCGCGAGGCACCTTTTAGGCGAGAGGCGCCCTCATGGTGCAAGGCCCTCTCAACGCGAGGCTCCTCCTAGCATGAGGCACCCTCCATGCGCGAGGCGCCTTCCCAGGAATGAGGTGCCCTCCTAGCGTGAGACCCCTCCAGGTACGAGGTGCCTTCCCAGGTGTGAGATCCCTCCAGGCGCGAGGCACCCTCCTGGCGTGAGACCCCTCCAGGCGTGAGGTGCCCTCCATGCGTGAGGCCCCTCCAGGTGCGAGGCACCCTCGTGGCACGAGACCCCTTCAGGAGCGAGGTGCCCTCTCGGCGCAAGGCCCCTCTAGGCGGGAGGTGCCTTCTTGGCACAGGGCTCCTCCTAGCACGAAGCGCCTCTTTGGCGTGAGGCAACATGCTTCACAAGGTGCTACCATCGATGTGAGGCCACAACTCCCGTGAGAGGCCACCTCCTTTGGTGCTACTTTTCCTTGGTGCGAGTTGGCTTGTCGATGGAGCATAATACTTTGAGTAAGGTGTCAGATGACCTCGCGTAGGGTGCGCCTTGTGCCAGATTGTACTCTTTTGTTTCCTATGTTTATCTGATGCCTTGGGGGACATGTAATGAAGGTCTTTTAAGAGTGGGAATTGTGTGGCGTCCACACTTTCTTGTTGGATCAATTCTTTCATGTTCTCAGACCCTTACTTATTTCAACACGAGATCATATATTTTTCCTTGATGATTTTTGGCATCCACACTTGCCCCCTAGTCTATGAGGAGGTCTTTAGGCATCCTTGTAAACTTATTATGATGCTACACTTACTGTAACACCCTAGCTCCTTAGAGTTGTTACTAAGTGAGTTAAAAACGTGCCATTAGCTCACTAATCGTGGTTTAGGTTGAAAGTGTGACTAAACTGAGATAAAACCCATTTAAAGACATTAAATCTAAAACATTTGGTTATTCATTGAAATCTCATAAAGTTTTACAGTTGGGATCCCAAAATAATGTTTAGAAAATATATTATAGATCAAAATATACACATGGTTGACTTAGGCGACAAAACAACTATTATAGTACATTTTCCCAAAAATAACCCTAGCCAGGCCGAACATGTTCCCGTCGCTCCATGCTCTCTGTACTAATAGTTGGTCAGCATTTCCCTTGCCCTTACCTAAACCATAGAGCACCCATGAGCCGAAGCCAAGCAAGAAAACTCAACACAAATCAAATAACATATGCATATCTATCAACAACATGTAACAAAGCAGCCAACAAGCTAAACACATAGCGACCATGCCATCCCAGGCGCTTTACCAGGCCCTGGGTTCGCGGTCTTCACCGAGAGGATGTCTCCAGTATCCTAGGAGGGTCTTGCCCTAACGGCCTGCACTCCGTGTGCTCAACGTCGATCCCAACCCCTTTCTGTACTCGGCTTCATGTCGTTTTTAGCCTTTGCCGTTCCCAGCCTTTGCTGTTTCCGGCCTTCGTCGTTCACTCAAAAATATGCATCACATAACATAATAACAACATATATTCAAAATATACTAAAATTAAACACTAGGGCTACGCCCTACAATTCAATCAATAGGGCCATGCCCTGCTCTATGGGTACAACAATTTTCTTACATGTATCCTAAGCTATCTGAGCACCACAATCACGAGCACAATCCCCTAGCCGAGCCTCGTTGAAAACCTCAAACGTGTAGAACGACCTCTAGCCATATCTGATCCTCGGCCCCCTCAGTTGTAAGGTCCTTGTCCACTACTTGTGCGTAAGTGGTAGTCCCCGTATCCAAAGTTATCTTGACGTCTTGGGCGATCATGACATTCAATCCCTGTACAAACCAATCTCTCTGTGCCATGTCAGTCAGCACCAGATCTAGCGCGAACTTCGCTAACCAGTCAAACTTCAGAGCATACTCAGTAACGGTCATTCGATTCTGAGTGAGGTTGGAAAACTCATCAACCTTCGCAACTCAGACTGAAATAATGTAATACTTTTCATTAAAAATATTTATGAACTCTTCCCTGGTCATAACTGTTAGGAACGAGTTTCCTAATATGCAACGGAAAGGTGGTGTTGTTGGCCCAGTGTACAACAAAAATTTTGTAACATATTTAAACTACCTTTAAATATGCGGATCCATTAATATACATACATTAATCATAAGCAAGATAGTGATAGAAATCATACCTCTTGAAGCCTATCAAGTGTCCTTGCTATCTTCTCGTATTTAGAACGATCTTCCTATCCAAGCCGCTCTACGTACTCACACCAAGATCTTCCAAAGCGTTCTCTACACCTCAAGAAATGTGTGGGCACTTAGAGAATGAAGGATAGTTTATTTGTGATTCTTCTTGATGTACTCAACTCATGAGATCAAGAGAATAGGCCTGAGAATTGGTTCTTTATTTTCAGGGAGAGAGAAAACTATCGTTCTATTTTTCACAGAGCGAATGTTCAGAGTAGTCTCACTCTCTTCACCTATCTTATCTGAATAATTTTCTGATCAATCATCCTTAACAGAAAAAATTCAAAATTTAAAAATTAAATATGTAACCATTTTACAATTTAATTTTTAATTAATTAATTATTCCATTAATGAAAAAATCCAAAAACCAATTTTCGAATTATCCATTAATTAATTAATTAAATAAATAAAATTGAAAATCCCATCCCTGAAAAAACACTGGTGCTACACGTCACACACAGTCCTGGACTGTGTGTGAACGTGTAGCTTCCTAATTTCTAGGGATATTTGTTTTTCAAATTTTATTTAGTTATTTATTCAAATTTCTTTGTCAGATAAGATCTAACAACCTGATAACTAATTCAAATTTGAATTCAAATTAATTATCTTTTTAATTAATTATCAAATATAATTAATTATTTGAATAAATATTAATCTTTTAAATTCAAATCCAATTTGAACTTATCAGATTATTTTCTCCCACTCAAATAAAGATATTTAATTAATTCTACTAATTAATTAAACCCAAATTTTCGAAATTAAATATTTAATTTGTTATAATTTCAATAAATTATAATTAATTAATTATTTAATTAAATTTCGAAAATTAATTTAATTATTTAATATAATTTCGAAAATTATATAATAATTAAATATTAATTAATTTGGTTAACTACAACTAATTTGTAATTAATTAATTAATCACCATCATCATATAATTGCATAATTGGCCTGAAAAACAAATTTCTTCCTAAATATGTCTTTAAACTATTTTCCCTTCATATCAACTCTTACCTTGAACAGTGTTGATAGAGCCGCTATGGGGACCTATGGACCTATAATTCCAAGCTCCAATAAATTTGAGATTATTAATTAAACTCTTTAATTAAATAATCTTAATTTATTAATCTCATGATTATTCCACTATAAATATGAGATTGAACTCTTGTAATTATAGACATTTCATTTACTGAGTACTTTATAATCATAAAGCGTCCATTGATTTAATCATTGCATACAACTTGACCCTCTAATAATGGTTTATAATTAATCGGGAATAAAATTACCGTTTTACCCTTTTAATTATGTCTTGTTTCCTTAAGTACCATTGACTCTACTAGTGAAGGTTAATTCATAACTAAATTATGAATTTGAGCTCAATAACCTTTCAGTCCCAAAAGTCAACCCTTAAGAGAACCATCATTCAATCTCTTGCGAGAAGGTATAGATTCCATATATGTATACTATGTCCCCAGCCATCTATATTAATGAGTTCCCAAAACAAAAGTTTTTAGCCTGATCATTCTGACAGACCCTAACAAGTGAATCAAAGAACTCATATAACATAAACAGGAGTTCATAGTAACCTCGGGATTAAGATCTATTTGTATATGATCATCAGTTGATATATTTAATTAATACTTCGAAACGATATTTAACTAAGTATTAATAAACATATCTGGTCCAGTTCTATATATTCTCTAATATATAAAGCACCTCCACTAAAGTGTCCTACCACACTAGTGATCCGGATCTAGATCACATGTATTCATAATACTAGTGGACCATACTTGCAGTAATTAATCTAAAGATTCCATAACTTTATTTTACTGCGAACTATTCAAGTTCATTTATCTCAAACACAATCCTCTCGTACTAATACGTGTTTGAGATTACATTCATGAATTTTCCTGATATTTACATAATATTATCATAGAATAATATAGTCCATAAAATATATGCATAACAAATTCAATTTATTTATTTATTTCATAAAAACAATGTCTACTACATATGCTTTCAGGGCACATCTCCAACAATAACTGCGATATTCCTTCTCTGAGACACCACATCCCACCAGATACGGACATCTTCTCTTAACATGTAGCAGGTGCAGGCCCTCTCATTCCCTTCCACCCTCATGAAATCCAGGATGGAAGAAATCATGTTCATCCACTGCTCTGCCCGCAGTGGGTCTGGACCATCCTCGAAAGTGGGAGGATGCTACTTCCTGAACCTCTCATACAAAGGTTCTCATCTATTCTCCATAGCAGGCTGGGCTGGCACTGGTGCCACGGCCTGTGGAACCTGTAACACAATGCCCTGAGGAGGGGCCTATTGTCTCAACTATCGAAGCTCTTCTTCTGTTCAGTGAAGTCGAGCTTACATCTTGACAAATAACTGTTGCCAATTTGGTGGGGCAGGTGGAGGGTCCTGACCCTGGTTGTCATCCTCGACCCTATTGCCGTGGAGTCTGATTGATCATCGAGGCATTACCACAATATGCCTACAATCAATGACATCGCTTATCAGGCATGATAAAAACATACAAAACAACCTCACAAATTCATCAACCAGTCACAACCAGCAAGTCCACATATCACAAATAGCATACAAAAATCAAGGGAGCCATGCCCTAGCATCATACATAAGTCAACTCATTCATCATGATCTATTAAAATATTCAGGCAAACAGGGCAATTTAACAAATAATCAAGCATATAATTCAATAATTACCAACCAACCCTGAGTCGAGCTTGTCACTGGCAGCGAGCGTACATGTTTGATCGATCTCCAGGAACCATAAACCTTGGCTCGCTCTGATAACAAGTTGTAACGTCCTACTTCCTTAGAGTCATTACTAAGTGAGTTAAAAACTTGTCATTAGCTCGCTAATCGAGGTTTTAGTTTAAAAGTGTGACTAAACTAAGATAAAACCCATTTAAAGACATTAAATCTAAAACATTTGGTTATTCATTGAAATATGAGAAATTTTTGCAGTTAGGATCCCAAAATATTGTTTAGAAAATATATTACAGATCAATATATACACATGGTCGACTTAGGCAACAAAACAACTATTACAGTACATTTTCCCAAAAATAACCCTAGTCGTGGCGGCTAGGCAAGTTGAACATGTACCCATCGCTCCATGCTCTCCGTACTCATGGTTGGTCGACCTTTCCCTTGCCCTTACCTAAACCATAGAGCACCCGTGAACCGAAGCCCAGTAAGAAAACTCAACACAAAACAAATAACATATGCATATCTATCAACAGAATGTAGCAAACAGCCAACAGGCTAAACACATAGCGGTCATGCCGTCCCAGGTGCTTTACCAGGCCCTGGTTTCATGGTCTTCACCGAGAGGATGTCTCCAGCATCCTAGGAGGGTCTTGCCCTAATGGCCTGCACTCTGTTTGCTCAACTCGGATCCCAGCCCCTTGCTATACTCGGCTTCCTGCCATTTTCAGCCTTTACCGTTCCCGGCCTTTGTCATTTCCATCCTTCGTTGTTCACTCACAAATATGCATCACATAACATAATAACAACATATATTAAACATATACTAAACTTAAACACTAGGGATACACCCTACAATTCAATCAATAGGGCCACGCCCTATTCTACAGGTACAACAATTTTCTTGCCTGTATCCCAAGCTATCTGAGCACCACAATCATGAACACAGTCCCCTACCCAAGCCTCGCTGAAAACCTCAAACGTGTAGAATGACCTATAGTTCCCTTGGCTTCAATCCTTGGCTAGCCTTCTTTTGGTTTCTAGTTTCCTCTAGAACTCCCAAGAGACTATGTGTATGGTTAATGAGAGAGAGAAATGTGTGAGACTTTCTCTCAGCCAAAGTATGTCTATTATTATAGCCAAATGACACATTTGCCCTCCCCTCTAACTTAGACTCTAACTAACCTCAAGGGCAGCCTAGACTTTTCCTTATCCTCTTGCAAGAATGCAACATTCTCACTTAATTTCCCACCTATATCAACTATCCTTAAGAGTTATAGTTACCCAAGTTACCAAAGTACCCCTAACTAGTAGTTATTCCCACTTGTGACTATATAGCTAAACTGTTCCCTAGGACCGTCTCGGTTCGTGCATCACAAATATATCACCACTCACTTATGGTACCAATCACAATATACACAAATATTGCATTTGTGCCCTCAACGGGCTAAAATTACAAATATGCCCCTAATAACCAAATGGGGCCCACATGCATATTTAATTCACCTAAACATGCATTTCTAATCACATAATAAACAAATTCATATAATAAATTAATTAAATCAATTATTGCCCTCCCGGCACGCTAATCAGGGCCTTAAGCCTTATTAGCAAATTTAGGACACCACACTTACTATGCTCTTGTGGTAGTGTTGTGTGCCTTCTTGTAAACCAAGTTGTTGACTGTGAGAACTCATCAACGAAGTTCATGATGCTAGTGACAATGGTAGCATACTCTGGGCTGTCATGGTCGTGTGAGTGGAGAGACAGCTAATCAATATTCAAGTGTGCATTACCTCAATGGGGGAGTTGTCGAGCATCATGGCACGGTGTTATTGTCTCATGAGACCTCACGGTATTACTAGGCATAGATGACGTGTATGGCACTTGAGAACACGCTCTGGAGGGTATGATAGAGTGTAACTAAGCATGGACATGCGAAGCCACAAACAAAGTCATTCGGGAGCATCGGGCCAAGGGTGACCTTCCTTCATGCCTTCGAGTCTTCAACCTTCATCCGTCAAAACGTGAAGGCCTTTGCTTGTCACTTTTTTCATGAATGTGATACTTGCATTATGCTTGGAGGCATATAAGGCAGTGAAGGATGTCATTCAGCGCTATTGGGTGATGAAGACCTCGCTATGCGAGATGGTCTCGCACAGCGAGTCCCTCTCATATGGTGAGTCTTGCCTCCTTCTCTTCGTGCTTCATCTGTTGACATCCTGAGACATTCATCGACCTTCCATTCAAGGATAAGGCTTATATGAGGCTTAGGGGCACGTTAAACACTTAGACAAGAATGTTTGGAATCACTAGGCTATAGTTGGTCTCGCTATGCGAGGGCCCTCTCACTCTGGGAGGCCTCTTAGCCTCGTTTTGTGTCTCTATGACTTCATTCTTCATTTATGTCTGCAAGGTGGCATTTATATGGATGTCCAATGAAGGAGTTGGGCCCGATTGAGTTGGAAGGTCGAAGGGGACCTTGCTGAGGGAGGGTGCCCTTGCTATGCGAGACCCTCTCGAAAGGTGTGAGTTGTCTCGTCCCTTTGTCGACTTGAGCTATTCATTTTGGACATCTTTACTTAGTGATGGTATTAGGAATGTCTAAGGTAGGAAGCGAACTCAAATGGGATCCAAGGTCGAGGGAGTATTTCCATCGTTCACACTTGGAGTATGAGTTGAGGTGCCTCTCGTTTTGTGAGATGGATATTACTAAAGAGATATTCGTGAGTTGACTTGCATTGCGACCTCACGATGTGGGCGCATCTAAGCTAGGAGGTGAATACACAAGGGCCTCGCATTGTGGGAGCATCGAGATATCCATAAGTTAACATGCATTGCGTCCTCACGATGTGGGCACATTTAAGCTAGGAGGTGAATACCCAAGGGCATTGCATTGCGGCCTCGCATTGCGGGAGCATCTCGCATAGCAGGGGCCTCTTACAGAGCGGGGGCATCTCGTATTGTGGGAGCATTCCATTTGAAGGCTAGTGAATTGCGGCCTCGCATAGCAAGGGCATCTCGCATTGCGGGCACATTCCATTTGAAGGCTAGTGAACTGCGACCCCGCATTGCGAGCGCATTTTGCCAAGAACATACGACACAAGGACCTTTTATCTTGCCACTCTTTCAGATGTACTGATGGACCCAAAATGGGTATGTTTTAAATATTTATATCGCAAGCGCACAAATCGTTCATATATAATAGTGATCGTGTAAGCAAGGATGCTGAACCCAAAGGAGTTATCTAAAATAAAAAATAAAAGTATTTTAAACCAAAATTAATAAACTCTAACCTAGCTCCAAGTATTGATGAGATTTTTGTGCCAAGAAAATAAAATAAAAGATAATAATAAAGATATTGAAGCAAGAAAAATAAACAAGATATGAATTGTAAACAAGTTGTAAGAAAAGGATTATTAAGATAATAGAATCCACAAAATATAAGTTCAATAATATCTATAAGTACATTGATTCCCCAAGTTTTTATAGTAGAAATTAATCAAACTATCACGTATTCAATTTAGATATTCCTTTTAAGCACAAGTTATTATATTAATATAGGATTCATCTTCACTTTTAGCAATATAATATCAAAGTATTTAGTGTGAAACAACAACAAAATCAAGGAATATTATTTATAAGGCAAAATATAATATTTTTGTTCTAAGCATTTGATGTGCACAGTTTAATGGCACACCTTAATCAAAGAATATTATGATTTTGCACTAATGAAGAACAAAGTGTAAATATATGCTAACAATAAAAAATACATGATATTTAAGATGAAAGAAAATATTTGAAGAAGAAAAATCCATAAACTCTGTTGCACAAATGGGAAATCAACATACAAAATAAATACTATCCAGTTACATATTGTTTCATTATCACCTTAATAATCTTAAGAAGATTAGAAACGCATAACTAGAATAGAAATTACAAACATAAATAGGAAAATTTGGAGGAACCCCCAAAATTTACCTCTAAAAACTCATATAAAAATGACCAAAAAGAAGAAAAAGATGAAGAGAATGGAGTGGTCTTGAAAGTGTAGCAATTGTGTTGTGTCACATCATCCTCTAAAAAATGGTATTCACATCCATTATTTATAGCCAAAATAAAGTGTTTAAAATAATCAATTTAAATTGATTAAATGAAGAACAATATGGCATGTAGGGTCAATTTTAGGGTGTAGTGATGAATTTTGTAGTAAAATGTGTGAAAAAGTTGGGTAAAAATGTGGCATTTTTGGACATACGGGGACAAGGAAACATTGGTGGGCTCAAGAAAACTAGGCAGACTGGGCTTGCAGCTGGTGGGAGGTGCATGGGCCTGGGCTGGCTGGCTGGCCCACAATGTGGCTGGGAGAGGCTTTAGGCGAGATGGGCTTGCTAGAAGAAGGGAATTTGGGCTGCGGTACTGTAGCGGGAATAGTACCTCGCGGTACTGTAGCACACACTGTAGCTGGGCTGGCTGCAGGAGGAAGGATGGGCTTGGGCCTCTGGAGTGTGGGCTTTGGAGCTTCAATTTTCTCTTTTCTTTCTTCAAAAATGCCAACTTCTTTCTTTTAATTTTTTTTAAACAAAAAATACAAATTAATTTCTATAAAATAATATAAATTAACTTCAAATAAAATATTTTCGATATAAAAATATATCTCATTAATTTAAAGAAAATATTAATTTAAACTTAATTTGTTTTGACTCTTAAGTTGAATAAATATGCATTTATTTTTACTACTAAACACACAACAATAATTCAAATAATTAAACTACAATATATTACAACACAATAACTATAAAAACACACAAAAATCTATAAAATCATGATAAGACTAATAAATTCAAAATTACTTAAAAACTTAATAAATTAATCAAAAACTTAAGAACATAACACTAATTAGCTTATAAATAGTGGTAAAATAACTCTATTTTGTAGAGTTATCATGTACTAGTTCACAAGATAATTTTATATGCTCACACAAGTATAAGGGAAGTGTAAATCCCTTTCCCTTTCTCTCATTGGTGTGAGACTTTGAGAAGCCTTGTTTTCTTCGGTCTGGGACTCTGAGAAGCCATTCTTTTTTCTTCTTTTTTTTCTTTTTTTTTTTTGTGAGGAACTTCTGCAAGTCATCATGGTCATAGTGCCAATAGCTTTATTTTGAAAGGGTTCCCTTTGGGACCTCTCTACTACGTGTGATTCATGTGTGTTGGTGCACCTTGACTACTTGTAAGGATATGTTGACCCTTTGGGTTCTCGCTATCCTTTTATATATTTTTGTGCGTGCATTTTATTTTGTGCGAAAAGCGTCCTTCTCATCATTATGCATAGTACTATTTTTGTAAGCGTCTTCTTCGAGACCCTTTTTGCAAGCATCTTCTTTGAGACCCTTTTCACAAGCGTCTTATTTAAAACCCTTTTTGGGCTAGGTGACCTTGGCCGACCTAGGATTGTTATGAGGACCATTTTTGGTCTTTGAGGTGATCTCTCCTTGGATTTGGACCCTTATAGGGAGATGGTACTTGTGAAACCTCGCAAGCGCCTATTTTCAAGGCTCTTTTTCCCTTGGTAAGGTGACTCAGTTGATCTAGACTTAGGGATCTCTTTGGGCTCCCCTTTTGTCTTCTACGACGTGGTCCCTTTGTAGGGTGGGTGTGTTTGTGAAGAGGTCACTTTTGAGGGACCTTTAAACTTTTTTAGAATCTATAAGGGCATATAGTCCTTATAGATTCAAATGTTTTCTTATAAGGTTCACCGCTCACACATATATACATTATAAGTACTTTTATATAAATTTCACAAGGTCAAACACCTACTTTGCACTTGTCCAGGCACCTATTGAGGCTCGCGAGGCTAGGCACCTATTTTGCACATGGCTAGGTGCCTGTTGAGGCTCGCGAGGTTGGACGCCTATTTTGCACAAGGCTGGGTGTTTGTTGAGGCTCGCGAGGCTAGGCACCTATTTTGCACATGGCTAGGTGCCTGTTGAGGCTCGCGAGGCTAGGTACCTATTTTGCACATGGCTAGGTGCCTGTTGAGGCTCGCGAGGCTAGGTACCTATTTTGCACATGGCTAGGTGCTTGTTGAGGCTTGCGAGGTTGGACACCTCCTAAGTGGTTGATGGGGTCTATCTTGCCAAGCACTTTGTTTTTCGTTCTCTCCAATATGTTGTGACGATTTCAGATCTCTGGAGTCAACTTGGCAACCTCTTTGGATCTTTATGGGGGCAATTCGATGACTTCTTTGGTTCCTAAGAGACTCAGATAAAGGGAGTCTTATCGGAGGTTATCCTTGATGAATCCCGCTAGCTTCTTCCTTGAAGCCTTCTTGTAGTTCTCTTCCAATCGTCAACTTGATCAGTGACTTCTCTATCACAATGATCTCTTCTATGTAGAATCTTCAGATGCATTGGTAGAAGGATGATTGGAGGAAGGATTTCTTCCCTCAACATGCAAGTTCTTATTGCCCTCTTCCACATGTATACTTTTGGGCTCTTTCGAAGAAGTCGTCTAAGTTTGTAACCTCCTTCTTGAGCATGTTATCCTATAACTTGCTTCCTGGACGAACTCTGGTTGTGATTGCTATCTTGAGCTCCGCTTAGTCGTACTTCCTAGCTATGTTGCTTCCATATTGAATTTTTGGATATAGCTCTCCAGACTTTCACTCTTGCCTTGTTTTATGTTAGCAAGGCTGGTACTCAGCATAACATAGTCACAGACCGCGTGGTGTGGCTAAAGAAATTCACCAGAGAACTGCTGCCATGACCTAATTGTTCCTGGCCTTCATCTTGCTCTGCTTTGACCCCCCTTAACTTCATCAAGTTATTGAAGGTGTCTAAGTGATAATTTGGGTCCGTAGTGCCCTCGTACAGAGTCATGCAAGGCTCTTTGAAGTAGGTGAGGAGTTGCTCAACTTGGATCTCCTTTGTGAAGGGAGACTCATGGTCAAATTCTTCTTCATCTCTGTGCCCCCCAGGTGCAGTGATAATCTTGCTTCGAAGGCTTTGCATTTTGGTGTCTAATTCCCTTATCTATTTGTTTAAGCAGTCCCGTGGGTTCTTAGGGTGAACCCTTGCTTGGGTTGTTTCCATCAGGAGAGCTGTAGGGGGAGTGGTTTTTACCTCGGACCCTCTCTAGTTAAGTTTATCCCTTAAGTCGGGAAAAGCTCTTTTGGAGGCTGCCTTGGGTTGGCACCTCCCGTAGGTGGGGTGCAACGCCCTGGATAACCAAGACCATCACACTGTGTATTTGAAATAGTGCAAGACTTGCTAATCAAGTCATTTGAATAAAAATGTGATCTTAAAGTCATAATTAGGTTGGGGTTAAAAGATTTTGATCATAAACGGTTAATTTTCATTAAAATAGATGTTTGGTACATGGGATCCCAAAAACAGGGTTTAAAAGACAATTTACAAACTCTCAAAAGTTATATACAATCAATGGCCACTCTAATGGAAAAATACCCATTTTAGGTTCTGTCCCTGTGCAATCCCTCGGTCATGGCGAACAAGCAGCTAACAATGTACACCGAGTCCCCAGAGCTCTCCAACTCATGGTTGGTCTAGCTTACCTTTGCCTTTACCTGCACCACGTAGTACCCGTGAGCCAAGGTCCAGCAAGAAAATCATACCAATAATACATAATCAATGATGATAAACAATTAATTCAAAAGATAGCTAACCAGATATTCAACAAGTTATAGCATCATGCCAACAATAGTAAACATTTATATTCAACAATTCATCTCAATCAATATGCAATACTCAGGGTCGACGCCCTAAGGCCGCACCCACTGTTTAATCCACTGACTCCGGCTCGCTTAAGTCAAGTCCAGGGTTTATCTAGCTAACCCCGGCTCACAGTGGCCAAGCCGCGTCCTATGTGCAAATTATCAGCCTCTGACTCTCTTAGGCCATTCATTTTCTTATGCCAAATCATTCATTTATCCATACAATAAACATGTTCAAGTATTGGGAAACTCAGTCCTGTTACAACCACTCAAGGGTGTAGTTTTCTTACCTTTAATTCTGAACAGAGATAATGGAATGATCCTGAGCACGATCCTCAGTCCTGAGCCTTGACGATAAACCTAGTCACAGTGTCCAATGGGTAATTGTTAACTTCCAATCCAAATAAAAGATTATGAGATAAAAACTAGCCTCCAATACCTCAATTCATACTAAACCGGGTAGTAGAAATTGTCCCGAGAGCCTAGGTTCGAACCCCTGAGCCTTACCAACTCTAGAAACCATTCTAAAACCAAAATCCTTAGGTGGGTCGCGATCTAGCTTAGTGGGTCGCAACTTTCCCCCAAGTCAGAGAGCAAGGACCCAAGCCAAAGGGGAGGCGGGCCACGACTTGGCTCTCCTGGTCACAGTGCGCCCCCATCTAAGAGAGCATACCCAGGCCAAAATGGCCACACGCGCTGCAGTGCCCTAGAACTGGTCGTGGTGTGCCCCTTCAAGCCTAGAATTTCTAGGTTCCTTCCATACATTTTCTAACCAGTTTTCCCATAATTTCACCTAAACATACCTCCCAATCCAGACAACACTCAACTATGAATTCAAGGTTTTAATCACATACCTTAGACACTAAAAACCTTAACAATTATACTAGAACCACTATCCCAATTCAGTTAGAATTCATCACTAAAGGACCCAAACCAACTGATCATAACACTCAAAACCAATCATCAAACTCACACCCATGCCAACCAAAATTCTTAACACAAACCCAGCACAATTAAGAGATTAAAACTATAGTTCTTACCTCCAATTGTAGCCCAGTTTTCCAGCAGTATCCTTGCACAAATTCAACTTAATTCTGTGAATTCTCCTCTGCTTTCCCAACTTAAATTCCCAGCTTAAGGCCTATGTTTTTCCCTTTTTCCTTCCTTAGCTTCAAGCACAATGAGAGAGTGAAACCGTGAGAGAGAGAGAGATGAGGGAGTGCATTGAAGTTTTTGCCACTTTCTAAATTAATCCTAATTAATAACTGAGTATATCCCTTGCCAATCAAAAGACCATTATGCCCCTCAAGCCTTCTAATCTTTTAAGGGTTTTAAAGGGTAAAATAGTCATTTTCCCATAGTTCCCACTAATTCCTCAAATGTTCCTAGTATTTACCAATCAATCCCGCCATCCCATTAATTACCATTTATTTATTTAGTATCTAATAATTCCCAAAATATTCTCTAAATTCCCAAAAATACTCCCAGGCTTTCCCCGAGCCAGGTATTAATCCTTGTTGTGACTATTTCACTAATCTACTTACTAGGACCGTCTCGAGCCATATGCTACAAATATATCCACATAATAATGTGGTCTCAACAATTTATCACATTTATGCCCTCAATGGGCCAAAATCACAAATATGCCCTTATAAGCTATAAAGGGTCCACACGCATATCTAATACTCACAAATATGCATGTCACATAGTCATATAATCATATTAGTCATGCATGCAACATAGTCATGCATTAAACCATTAAATCACACATATACCAATTATGCCCTCCCGGCACGCTAATCAAGGCCCTTAAGCCATATTAGCAATTTTGGGTCGTTACTTGGGGTTCGCACCAGGTTGCTCCATTGGTGTAGAATCTTCCTTGCGTCCTGGGCGGGGGGTATAACTAGTGGAGATTTGTGTTTTTCCACCGTCCACAGACATGGTGGTTTCTCCTCGTATATGTTCCCTCTCTTTATGCCTAGAGAGGGGAGCATCAGGGTTTTCGTGTAACGGGCCGTTAAGTACCTCTTGCATGTTCTCCATGGTGGCCTGCAAGCTTTGGTTTTTCAAGTGTAGGTGACGTATTTCCTCTTCGTAGTGAAAATATCAAGAACTTGAACTCGCTAAGTGTACTCGTGGGCATCCACATCCTTGCTCTTCAATCGTGCCACCCTCTCTCTGTAATGCCCCAAAATCCCTAATGCAGTTTAATGGTCGGATTAGTAGGTCAAGAGGGCCATAATTGATTTATTATGTCATTAAACTATTATGTGCATGTTTATGTGAATTATACTATTATATGATGATAAATGCATGCATGTGGGTCCACATTTCATCATAAGGGTATTTTGGTAATTTGGCCCGTTGAGGAAGTAATTGTATATTTGTATGCATGTCGGTGAACTATTGTTGAGGCCACGCTATAGTGTGGATTTGTTCGAGCTATTCGCCATGAGACGATCTTTGAATATAAATTATCAGTTTGGTCATAACTGGGTCGAATTCGGGGCTCGAGGTGAGTCTCGGGGTGATTTGATGATTAGAGCATTGCCGGGAATTATATGGTAATGGGATATGATTTTATTAGTATTTGAGAATAAGGGAATTGGAAGGCGTTAATTATGATTAACGAGATAGGTGGGAAAGGACGATTTTGCCCTTGGGGGCTGTTAAGAGATGAATTAAGCTTGGGGGTATTTTGGTCATTTGACCTTAGGTTATATTAAGGTTGAAGGCTGTAGAACTTGTAAAATAGAGCATTTGGTTTCTCCCTTCCCGTTCATCTTTTCCCTTATCTTTTCCCTTGAATTTTGAAGCAAGTTTGGGGATTCAAACTTGGAGATTGAAGCTTGAGGTCTTAGGCTAGTGTTCAGCCATTGAAGAGGATTCAACCTAAGCTTAAGGTAAGGTTTTAGTTCCATTTTTATAGTTCCTTGCTCTGTTTTTGGATTGGTTTTGAGATTGGAGTTTTAGTCATGGAAATGAGAATTTGATGAAGTTTTGATTGGTGTACAGCTTAGGTTTTGATGCTTATATGGTAGATAACTTATGGTAATAGTTGGTGGCTTTGCTTTGTGATATTGGGAGTGTTTTAATAAGGTTTTGAAATGAGTTCGAAGGGGAAAAACAGGGGTTTTTGGCTGGGTTTCAGGTGGGGCCGCGGCTCTGTTCTAGAGCGCCGCGGCCCAAGCACATTGAAGAGGAAGGGAGAAGTTGCTGGGTCGTTGGGCCGCGGCCCATGTTGGGGAGGATGTGTGGCCGCTTCTGGTTGAGAACGCGGGCTGTGGCATGGTGATGTAGGGTCGTGGCCCTTAGTGGCATTTTGGCCATAATGATGTTTTTGGCTTGGGGATTCAAACCTTAGGCCTCGAGATCGTTCCTACTACCCGGTTTAGTAGGATTCGATGTCCCGAAGGCTAGGTTTTTGTCCGGGAACCTTTTGTGATTCATTTTATTAATGGAATCCTATAATTGGTTATGACCAGGTGACCATCAAGGAACTAAAAGGTTGATCATTCTCAAGGGTCATTCTTTTACTAATTCTCGCTCGAACCAGAGGTAAGAAAACTACACCCTACATGTGACATGCATGGTTATAATTGAGGATAGTGATTGCATATCAAATGCTTAGAAAATCTTGCTTACTTGTGAATGGCACTAATTTAATAGTCAAAATCGGAAATGGTGTCAGATCCGTCTGTGAAGATGTGACTTACTAGTCAAGTTCAATAGTGGTACTGAGCACCGGTTGTATGTTACTGACCTATGAGTCAGGAGTGGCATAAGCATCATGAACACAGAACCGATAAAGATTAGATCTAATCGACAATAGTATTGAATGACTCATCATGAGCATTAGTGCCAGACCGACCCCAAGTTCGATGAAAACTAAAAGTGCTTGCCTAGTTCCATTACTAGTTACTCAGAGCCAGGGCCAGAAGGCCCAGGTGACCGTATCGTCACATGGCTAAGGGTACAAAACCCACATTAGTGACTCCATGGTCACTCAGTTGGTTTACATTGGTGACTTGCCCATCAGTCACTTATCCTGTTTAAACTAGTGACTCGATCACTTATTTGTAAAGGGTACGAAACCCACATTAGTGACTTTTACAACTGTCACTCATTTGTTTAGGGCTATAAGTCCTGGATGATTAACATGATCATCATTTGATATTATATACATGCAGTATTGAGTTTTCTTGCTGGGCTTTGGCTCATGGGTGCTATGTGGTGCAGGTAAAGGGAAAGAAAAGCTCACCCAACATTGCGTGGTGAGCTTAGGTGGCGATGTACATATGTGGCCACTTGACCACCACGGCCAAGGAGTTTTTCAGAGGGACTAGGGGTTAATCCTGTTTTTGCCGCTTAGGTCGGCGGGTTGTAAATTTTACACTGTAATGACCATTTTGTATTGTAAATAACTTGTAAACGCTTTTATGGGCCCATGAACAGTTTTATGTTTTAAATAAAATATATCATTTCCTTTTAATTGGTTTTCACCTTAGCCTATTAACAACACCTAGATGCCGTTTATAACCAAAGAACTCGATTAGCGAGTTAAGCATGGTTCAAAGCTCATAGTAACGGTCTTGGAGTAACCAGAGTGTTACACTCTCTCTCTCTCTCTCTCTCTCTCTCTCACACACACACACACAATTGTTTCCATTTCTCACTTGTGTGAACACAAGCCTTCTAGAACTCTCCAATTGATAGTCTTTCTAAAAATAGGGGAAATCACTCACATTCCCACTATTTAGTCTAGGTTTATGACACTCTCTTGCATGCTCACCATGTATGTCATGTACTAGGACACACACAATCAAACAAGCCTATCACTACTAACCATGCACACACATGCACACAATCACAATTATTCAAATAAATAAAACAATAAAAATCAATTCAAACCATTATACACTTGACACTTAATAATAATAATAAATAAATAAATAAAAAATTCGTGCACTACAAAGGCCTTTTACTAACCAAGGCTATAGGGCTTATCAATCGATATGATAGCTAAACCTCAACATGTCACTAGCTACCACTTTGGTCAAGCAACCAACATGGTAAACTTTTCGCAAAAAAATGATTCATTTTTAATAATAGTGTAAATACCAAATATATACCAAAGACAAAATTAATTGATTACCTATTTTTAATTGTTATACTTTATTTAACTATAAAAGTTACATTTAAAAAGTTGATAACAATTATGATTAAGTCTTATTTAGTTTTAATTTTTTTTTCATTTTTCTCTTGGCAACGAATTTGTATAATATATACTTTATTATAAAACTATTGAAAATAACCCAACCTAAAATGTAACTTTTATAAAAAAGAAAATAGAAAAAGAATGATATAGCATATCATTTTGATGGAAATAAACCCTTATTTATACACAATAATATGATCTTACTATGGTAATATATAGTTGGAAAATCAATCCATTAAATATAAATATAATCTACAATTTATGTTGATAATTGACTTAAGTGATTTGTTTTGGTCATTCTTTACTATTATGATATTTGACTAAGAATCTCTATTAATATCAATTTCTATTTATTTGCTATAATATTTATACTATTTATTTATTTTGATTTGATTTGATTTTATATTTAGAGAATCTTCGATTAAAACCCATAAAAATAAATAAAACAAAATTCAATACAACAACAATATTAATAAAAAAAAAAGAGTTCTCTAAAATGAAAATATTTTGAAGTGCAAGGGCAATTTGAGAATGGTGAAGTATAAAAAGTTCTAAAACCCTCGTCACTCGTTTTTGAGGTTTTTGTCAGAACAGTTTTCTCTGTTTAAGCTCACTCAATCAGCCATGGGGACAACTGTTATGATTGATTAAATATATGGCAAAATTGGTTAGGCACAAAGAGGTGCAAAAACCATAACAGTTTCATTAAAGTCAACATGTGTGAGTTTACTTTTGGTATAAGCATTTATAAATCATCTTTTTGGGTCCAAAGTATTTGTTTGGAGTATATAAGTATACCCAAAATGTTTAGGAGAATTTAGGGATGTTTTGAGACAAGTTTTGGAGTGCCAAGTCAGTGGGTTCTACAGGCATCTCCTTTAGGAGGGAACACGTCGCTGGTCCCTTGAAGGACTACACAGGCGACGCGTCGCCTGGGCGATCCATGCGGGAGCGTATAGTGACCTATTTTTTGCTCCAAAATTTAAATTAAAATGTTCTAATCCCATTGGTTGAGTCTAATGAGTGTTCACATACTATTTAAAGGGGTCATTTGAGTTAATTGGTAAATTGATCACTCACGTTTCTATACTAGTTTTCTCTAAGATTTTCATCAAGACAGCTTGACTTGCATGAAGATTCAAGGCTTGTGAATCCCAATCTCATTCCATTGTAGTAGCTTCAAGAAATCTCAAAGAGGAGGCTAGGAATAGAGATTTTTAGACAATAAATCTTCATTTGTGTTAAGCCTTTGTTACATTTTGTGATTCACATAAAATTATAGACTTATAATTTATGTATCAAGGTTCTTCATCACCAAAGGTCAATTCTACCACTTATTTTATTTGTCTTATGATCTTTGTATTATTCTTCCATTAGAGTATAGAATATCATCATTTTATTCTTTGAGTTGTAATTTACAAAACTTGGTTTATAGCCTCAAATCCCAACAATAAAAAATCTCTAACGCAAACCTAAGCTTTGTATCAAAGTTTGTCTATCTCTAAGGTTTATCTACTAACCAAGGCTATGGAAGAAAGCTCCTCAATCTCAGCCCTCGAGTTCATGTCTCAAGATATAGTGAGCCTAGATCGATTCGATGGCCCAAACTTTATTTGTTGGAAAGACAAGATCAAGTTTCTTCTCACAACATTGAATGTTCGCTACATGCTTGACAAAGATTTGAAGACGTTTGATGCTCCAAAGGATGATGATACTTAAGAATTGATCAAGGAAAGGAAGAAGATGAGCTCATATGTAGATGCCACATTCTCAATGCCTTCTCGAATTGTCTCTATGATCTCTACGCAAATACTACATCGACAAATGAGATATGATATGCACTTGAGAAGAAGTACAAAACCGAAGAAGAAGGTACCAAGAAATTCCTCATAAATCAATACATGGAATTTAAATTCTTTGATGGAAAACCCTTACTCCCCCAAGTACATGAGCTACAAGTTATTGTGAATAAGTTATCTACTCTTAAGATAACATTGTCTGAGTTCTTCATTGTGGGAGGGATCATAGCCAAGTTGCCTCCATCTTGGAGGGGCTATAGAATGAAGATATATCTTTGGAGAAGATCCTAAAGCACCTAAGGATTGAAAAGAAGTCTCGTTGTAGAGACAAGTGTGTGGAAGAGTCTAATGTTGGGACATCCAAGGCTAATGCCATAGAGAAACCCTCTCAATCCAAAGGGAAGGCCCACAATAAATCCCCATCAAGGAAGGATACTCATCTAGCCCCCAAGAAGAATGAAGTTAAATTCAAGGGTGTGAGAGGCCCTTGTTTTTTTTTTTTTTTTTTGTGGCAAGAGTGACCAGATGGCTAGAGAATGTAAGTTTTGAAAGTCCCACAACCATGGATCCAAGGTCAACACAACCGAAGAGGAGTTGGTTGCTACCTTGAGTGAGGTGAATTCCATCTAAGGGAAAGTGCAAGGATGGTGGAATGACACTTGTGCCACCATTCATGTAACTTATGATAGGGAGATCTTCAAAAAATTTGAAGAGTCAAATGATGACCATGAGATCCAAATGGATAATGAGCATAGATCCAAGGTATTGGGCAAGGGGAATATTGATCTCTACTTCACATCTGGAAAGAAGTTTCTTTTGACCAATGTGTTGTATGTTCCAGATATGAGTAGGAATCTTGTGAGTGGGAATTTGTTGAGCAAACTAGGCATGAAAGCAGTGTTTGAGTTCAACAAGCTAATTTTATCAAAGAGGAATTACTTTGTGGGGAAAGGGGATTTTTGTGATGGAATGATAAAATTGTGTAGCAAAGACTCAAGTTTTGATAATAATGCATGCACTTCTTCCTTTTATATGATTGGTTTTGATTTTATGACTTTGTGGCATAATAGACTTGCTCATATAGGATATAGTACAATTAGAAGAGTTATCAAATTTGGTTTAATTGTATGCAATGATGTTGAGCATGATAAATGTAAATTAAGATGGTAAAGAAACCTTATCCAAGTGTTGAAAGAGAAACTAACTTGCTAGATTTGATACATAGTGATTTATGTGAATTGAATGGAATAATTACTAGATGTGGACATATTTATTTGATTACCTTTATTGATGATTGTTCTAGATTAACATATGTGTACTTGCTTAAGAATAAGGATGAGGCATTTAACCTGTTTAAAATCTATAAATCTGAAGTTGAAGATTAATTGGAAAAGAAAATTAAAGTGATTAGAAGTGATAGGGGCGGTGAATACTTTTCCGATGAATTCAATGTGTTTTGTGAGATGCATGGTATAATACATGAATGTACAACCCCTTATACACCCAAACAAAATGGTATAGCAAAAATAAAGAATATAACATATGTTGAAATGATAAATGTTATGCTATTACATGCAAATTTGAATTTTGCATTATAGGGAGAAGCCTTGCTATCCGCTTATCATATTCTAAACCAGATTCCTCTAAAGAAGAATGAAATTTCACCATATGAGATATGGAAAGGAAAGAGGCCCAACCTAGGGTATCTCAAAGTGTGGGGGTGCCTTGCTTATTGCAAGAGCATGAAGCCTATGATGACCAAGTTGGGTCCAAGGGCCATTAGATGTGTATTTGTAGGCTATGCCTCAAATAGTAAGGCCTATAGGCTATTAAACTTGGAGTCTCATGTTGTAACGCCCTCCTAATCGAGGACTGTTACATTGTGTATTAAAATTAGTGCTCAACTCGCTAAACGAGTCATTTGGACTTAAGTCGTGTAATTAAAACCAATAAAAGGTTTAGGTACTAAAATTTTTGGTCAAACAGTAACCACTTCATTAAAAGAGTTTAAGTTTGATACACAAGATCCCAAAAGAGTTTATAAACCAAAACAGATACAACATAAATACAAGGGTCGGCCTAGGCGGCAAAATCAGGGTTCAACCCTAATTTCAACAAGTAACCTTGATCGTGGTGGTTGAGCAGGTCGCATATGTACATCCCGCCCCTGAAGCTCTCCAACTCATGGCTAGTCCAGCTTTTCCTTTCCTTTACCTATACCACGTAGCACCCGTGAGCTGAGGCTCAGCAAGAAAACATAACCATGCTTATAAGCAGTTAATCAATAGATCTCAGAATCATAAATAGCATTCTTAGCAACTATAACCATACTCAGGCATGAATTCAATCTAGATAAGCGACCATAGAGCCACACCGGGGCCCCCTTGCCCTATTCCCTTTTTAATCAGCCTTAGAGCTAGCCAAGCATACCTCATGCTTTATATTCTAGATGGTCGTAGGGTTTTACAAGTGTATATCATGTTTATGAGTTGGCCTAACCACATCAGCCTACATTCACCATGCTATGTCGCCCTCGTCTTATAAGTCGATCTTTTCAATCAGATATAACAGATAAGCATACATCACTTAACACAGATATGCACGTCGCAGTCAAACATGTTTTATAAAACATTCTAAGCATGGTTATAACCATGTTCGATAATTAGGGCTCTATCCCTAACCATAGTCCAGGTGTAGTTTTCTTACCTCAATTCCGGAGCGGATAGCGTATAGCGACCCTGAGTGCGATCTTTTCCTCCCGAACATAACGGTATACCCTAGTCATAACCATAACGAGGAATAACTATCAAGAAACAAACCAATAAAGTCTTCCATACCAAGTCCTAGCCTCCAGGACCTTTAATTCTACTAAACTACGTAGTAGAACAATTCCAGAGCCTTTAGGCTTGGGTTCCCACAACCCAAAACATGATTTTCCCCATTTGAGACGCGAAGTGCCCCTAAAAGAGTCGCGGTGCTCAACTAGGCTAAGAGCCCACTCCCTAAATCCCATGCACATGCGCCGCAATGCAACCCACCAAGCGCTGCATTGCTAAGGAGGTTCGAGGTACCCCTGCCTCGACCGAGTTCATGTGGGTCGTGATGCTCCAAGAACAGCCAAAACCTTGCAAGCACCCCTGCAACCCCGAATTCTTTGCAATTTTAAAACTCACAAATCCTCCCAAGACACAGTTTTAACCAAAATCGACCATAGGAATGGTCTTAGCGGTACATAAACAATGAACTATTAAAACTTACAAAAACTCCACTGAAACTCAAAATTCAAGAAAACCTTAAAACATTTAAAAACCAAAACCAAAGTTCAGAAAAACTAAAATTACCTCTACCAATAACGATTCCCAGTTGTTCTCTAAGCTTAGCAGCCTCTAATTTCCCCCAAGGCAGCATAATTCCCACCAAGCTTACCTCTAAACTCAAAGAATTCAATATTTTTCTATGAAAATGCAAATAAAACTAGAAAGAGAGAGAGAATGTGTGTGTGTGTGAGAGAGAGAGAGAGAGCTTTGTTACTTCTGAGTTAATCAACTCAGTCACCTCGAGTTAATCCAAGGGTCCAAAAGATCAAAAGACCCTCACTTACTCACTTTCCTCTCAAAGCCCGCTAAGGGAAAAATTGATATTTTGACTCTCTAATCTCGTATAACTCAAAAATCCCAATTAATTTCGCCAATCTTGGAATATACTATTTTTTTTCCAAAATACGACTCATACTCCAATGAGTCTCGGTAACTCATCAAATTACCAAAATACTCATTGGTTCACCCCGAGCTAAGTATTAATCCCCGTTGTGACTAAATCGCTATCTTACTCAGAAGGATCGACTCTTGCCAAATATTTTAGATATATCCACATAATAATGTGGTCTCAATCACATAATACAATATAAACATAATTATACCATCAACGAGTCAAAATTACAAATATGCCCCTTTAAACAAAAGCGAGGCTTCTACTCATATTTAATACACTTAAACGTGCACAATCAGTCATATCATAATATAACTCATGCAATTAACATAGTCACATAGATATTCAATTAAATCATATAATATTACAATAATGCCCCCATGACCTCCTAATCAAGGCACTAAGCCCTATTAGGAACTTTGGGACGTTACGCATGTAATAATTGAATCAAGAGAAGTTGAGTTCTTTGAGAATTTGTTGTATAGTGACAATAAGCCTCAATAACCGATCTCATTAGAAGGAACTCAAGAAGAATTACCTTCAAGGGTTGTAGAGCAACAGATATTGCCTAGAAGAAGGCAAAGGCTTAAAGATAGCGGATCACAAAATAAAACCTCTCAAGTGGAGACTCTTTACCTAGCAGAGGGAAATCAAAAGGGAGACACTTGGAAGTATCCTATTGTAACGTCCTACTAATACATGACCTTACACCGTGTGTTAAAATAGTGCTTAACTCATTAAGTGAGTCATTTGGACTTAAAAGTATGATTAAGGTTAAACAACAATTTAGGTATTAAAAATTTTGGTCAACGAAGTTAAACTTTTCATTAAAAAGGTTTGAATATATACAAGGGATCCCAAAGGTTTTTAATCAAATTACAGTTACAACAAAATTACAGAACTAGCCAACCTAAGCGGAGAAATTGAGCCAATAATCCATGTTCCTCAAAAGTATCTCGACAATGGAGGTCGAGCAGGCTGAGTATGTGCACGCTGCCTGTAACGTCCCAAAGTTTCTAATAAGGCTTAGTGCCTTTATTAGGGTGCCAAGAGGGCATTATTGGAATATTATGTGATATTATATGATTAAATTTAATATTTATGTGATTACGTGAATTACATGAGTTATATTATAATATGAGTGGTTATGCATGTTTAAGTGTATTAAATGTGCGTAAAGACTCGCTTTTATTTAAAGGAGCATATTTGTAATTTTGGCTCGCTAATGGCATAATTGTGATTATATTGTGTTATATGACTGAGACCACATTATTATGTGGATATATTTGAGATATTCAGCAAGAGTTGGTCCTTTAGAGCAAAGTAGCGGTAAAGTCATAAAGAGGATTAATACACGGCTCGGGGTGAGCCTAGGGTTATTTTCGTAATTTGGTGAATTACCGTGACTCATTGGAGTATGAGTTGTATTGGAGGGAAATAATTATATTTGGAGGAAGTTGTACCCCAAAAATATGAGTTGAATTACTCAGCACGGGGGTACAACTGGCAGACAAGCATATGAAGAAAAGCACAGAGTATCTCGTTAACTTTGGAGTAAGCAGCTCGAGTCAACTTGACTGCCTACGACAACCAGATAGTCTCCATATCACTTCTTGTGCCAACAACTTAGTTCGAGATACGCATTGCCTGGATCACATTCATGGAACTTTGAACTTGACCCATGTTAGTTCGGATTAGTCCTACAACACCCAACTCAAAGAATATGTTCAGCTCACGGTATCCTGGCCATGATGCACAATGAAGGATCCCAAAAGACTCAGAGATCCTATATACGCCTCATAAAAGACCAGGTTTTATTATGCATTTATTACCCGATATAACAGGTACCAAATTGATAAACAATCATGTATTTACGTAAATGGGAGGTTACCCAAATTTGTAAATTACCATATTAATGTACGGTTACCCAAAACTGTCCATGATAATCTCCTATAAATACAATAGGAATGGACAAAAAAAGGAGAGGGATTTTCTGTATGCAAAAACTCTACTAAAATTGTCATAAACAATTTCACCAAGAGTCCTAAATAGATCAATAAGACTGACTCATGGGCTAGGTGGATTTTAACCACAAAACCCCGTAAAATCGTGTGAGTGCTTTGTTTTATTTCTTATCTATTTGGTTTACAAAAAGCCTAATCTCTCTATCATCGGATTTTTAAATCCCCTGTTGCCGAAAAAATGCATCAACAAATTGGTGCTTTCTTGAAAAGATGGGGCTATCTCTAGCCGATCTTAAAGTGACCTCAATGACCCTCTATGGATTTTAGGGAGAGGGAATGGCAGCCATAGGAACAATCGAGCTCGTAGTCACATTGGGCAAGGAGACACGAGCTGTCGCCAAGATGCTCGAGTTCGTGGTAATTGATTGTCTAGTTTTCTACAATGCAATTTTTGGGAGACCTACATTGATGGCATTTGAAGCTATAACTTCAGTTCGCCATCTGGCCATGAAATTTCCATCGTCCTTGGGAATTTCCACTATGAGGGGAGATCAAATCACTACCAGGGAATGCTATAACATTGCCGTGAAGGGAAAATCATAACTCGGGTAGCAAGCCATGGTAATAACCGAGGAGAATGAGGAACCTTGGGCAATGGTATTTTCCGAAGAGGTGGAAGAACCTCAGGAAGTCGGAAATGAGGTCGCCCAACCCAAAGAAAATGATTCGAGATTAGGCAAAGATAGATCTAAGCTCTAGGCTTTAGAGGAGCTAGAGGAAATCATCCTCAACCTAGAAGTACCTTCGAAAGTGGTGAAGGTTGGGAAAAATCTCGAATCCAAAAGAAAGAAGAAGTTGGTCGAGCTTTTTAGAAGAAATCTTGACGTTGTTTCCTAGTCACATGAGAACATGGTTGGAAGCAGTCCAAGCGTGATGATGCACACACTAAACCTAGACAAGAAGGTACATGCGAAGGCACAGAAACATAGGTTGTTAGGAAAAGAGCGAGGAGAAGCTCTAGAGGAAGAGGTAGCTTGCTTATTAAAGTACGAGTTCATCAGGGAAGCGAAATATCCGACCTGGATAGCTAATCCCATTCTTGTCCTGAAGCCCAATGGCAAGTGGAGGACCTGCATTGATTTCTCTGATCGCAACAAGGCTTTTTCTAAATACTATTTTAGCTAGTTGACGCCACGGTCAGCCATGAGCTCATGTCCCTCAAGGACGCATATTTTGGAAATAACCAGATCGCGATGAACCCTGCAGACCAAGAGCACACCAGCTTCATGACCGAACATAATGTATACTACTACAAGGTCATGCCATTCGGGCTGAAGAATGTTGGTGCAACTTACCAAATGCTGGTCAACAAGATGTTTGTTAACCAGATCGGGAGAAACATGGAGGTGTATGTCGATGATATGCTCATCAAGTCAAAGACTGCAAATGAACATGTATTCGATATGCAGGAATGTTTTGGTGTGCTGAGAAAATACAACATGAAGTTGAACACTCAGAAATGTACGTTTGGGGTGTCATCGGGAAAATTCTTAGGCTTCACAGTCAATGCAAGGGGGATCGAGGTGAACTCGGAAAATATCAGGTCGCTATTAGAAATGCCTTCACCAAGGTCGTGAAAAGATGTACAGAGCTTAACCGGAAAGGTTGTTGCCTTAAACCGATTCATATCAAAGTCCACGAACAAATGCCTTCCCTTCTACAACTTGCTTAGGGAAAATAGACAATTTGAATGGATTGAAGAATGTGAACATGCATTTCAGGATTGGAAGACTCATCTTACTAAGCTCCATGTGTTGTCAAAACCAACTACTGGGGAAGGTCTATACTTATACCTAGCTGTAACAAAAAACACGGTCAGTGCTGTGTTAGTTCGAGAGGAAAAACGAACACAGAAGCAGGTGTATTATGTCAGCAAAAGGCTTCTGGGAGCTAAATCTAGATATCCTCTAATTGAAAAACTCGTGTTTTGTTTGATCCTGGCCTCGAGAATACACAAGCCATATTTCCAGTCCCATATTATACACGTCTTAACCAATCAAACTTTAAGGCGGTTCTACAAAAACCTGAGACATCGGAGCGTTTGTTGAAGTGCGCCATCGAACTCAGTCATTTCGAGATACTATACAAACCACGAACATCAATCAAAGGTCAAGTAATTTCTGACTTTGTGGCAGAATGTATGGGTTTCCAGGATGAACCAATGAGGGAACTTGTACAAGAGTTGTGGAAACTCTTCATTGATGGATCGTCAAATGAGAACGAGTCCGGAGCTGGACTAATTTTAATTTCACCTGAAGGACACCGCTTCCATAATGTTCTCAGATTTAGTTTCGACGCCTCCAACAACGAAGCGGAGTACAAGGCATTATTGGTTAGAGTTCGGATAGCAAATGAGCTGAAAGCAAGAACAATTCAATGCTTTAGCGATTCTCAGCTTGTAGTTAATCAAGTATTAGGGGAGTATTAAGCTCAAGGAATCAAAATGGCAGCTTATCTAGCTCAGGTTAAATGTGAACTATCTGAATTCGAGTTCTATTTCATTAAGCAGGTCCCCCGTGAATATAACACTAATGTTGACGCTCTAGCTCGCCTCGCCACTACCAAGAAAGCGGACACATTAAATGTGGTCCCCATAGAATTCTTGGAGCAACCAAGTATCGAGGAAAAGTCAGTGGAAGTTGGAGTAATTTGCACAGAGCCAGCCTGGATAACTTCTATTGTCAAGTAACTTACGACCGGTAAACAACTAGAAGATCGGAAGAATGTAATAAAATTGTTCCATCAGGTCCCACGGTATGTTATGGTCAAAGGAATTCTCTACATGCGAGGCCATATCCTTGCCCCTCTTGCGATGTGTTTTGCCCAAGGAGGCAAAAACCATCCTTCAAGAAATACACGAAGGGTTTTGTGGATACCATGCTGGGGGGCAAAACTTGTCTTTGACGGTATTAAGGCAAGGCTACTTTTGGCCTACACTCAAGAAGGACTCGACCTCATATGACCTAAAGTGTGACAGGTGCCACCATTTTGCCACCATTGCTTGAGCAATACCCATGGAGCTGACCATGATTTCACCGCCTTGGCCATTTGTTGTATGGGGGATTGACTTAATTGGCTCATTGCCAACTGGAATAGGAGTAGTTCGCTATGCGATTGTTACCATCGACTACTTTACTAAGTGGGTTGAGGCCAAACCCCTGGCGGCTATAACCTCGAAGAGAGACTTAGATTTTGTCGTGAAAAACATCATATGCCATTTTGGACTCCCAAAGAAGATTGTGTCTGATAACAGGACTCAATTTGACAGCAACCTATTTATAACCTTTTGCAAGAAATACGACATAATGAAGAGTGTCTCCTCAGTAGCATACCCTCATGCTAATGGGCAATTTGATGCAGTAAACAAAACCCTAAAGGTGAGCTTAAAGAAGCAACTAGAAGATACTAAAGGGCTATTGTAACACCCCACGTCACTATGGCTGCTTCCTGGAATGACGACTGGCCCTACAAACCAACACGATTCTTTCCAGCGTGCTTTGTCCTCACTCGCATGCTTCCTGGGAAAACTTCCCAGGAGGTCACCCATCTTGAGATAACTCTAGGTCAAGCACGCTTTAACTTTGGAGTTCTCAAGTGATGGGCTACCGAAAATAAGATGCATCTTGTTGGCATAGGTAGTATCCATCAATCCATTTAAGCCCTCTTCAACTGTGTAGTCCCATACCTACACAGTCTTAGAATCATCACACTTGACCTTCCCCAGGCAGTGTGGGATTGCACAAATTTTACCCAATCTTTCCCTCTATGGATCACGGGATTCTAACTATCACAATCACCCTCCCTTACGGGCCCGACGTCCCCGTCGACCACACTTTCGACTGGGTCAAGGCTCTGATACCATTTGTGATGCCCCACGTCACTATGGTTGCTTCATGGAATGACAACTGGCCCTACAAACCAACACGAGTCTTTCCAGTATGCTTTGTCCTCACTCTCACACTTCCTTGGAAAACTTCCCAGGAGGTCACCCATCTTGAGATTACTCCAGGTCAAGCACCCTTTGGGGACATCCAATAAAATTAGAATGATACAGAGAAGATTAGCATGGCCCCTGCGCAAGGATGACATGCACAAATCAAGAAATGATATAAGAGCCTTGACCCAGCCGGAAGTGTGGCCGACGAGGACGTCGGGCCCATAAGGGGGGGGGGGGTGATTGTGACAGTCAGAATCCTGTGATTTGTAAGGGGAAAGACCAGGTAAAGCTGTGCAATCCCACACCGCCTGGGGAAGGTCAAGTGTGATGATTCTAAGACTATGTATGTATGGGACTACACAGTTGAAGAGGGCTTAAATAGCTTGATGGGTACTACCTATATCAACAAGATGCATCTTCTTTTCGGTAGCCCATCACTTGAGAACTCCAAAGTTAAGCGTGCTTAACCTGGAATAATCTCAAGATGGGTGACCTCCTGGGAAGTTTTCCCAGGAAGCGTGCGAGTGAGGACAAAGCATGCTGGAAAGACTCGTGTTGGTTTGTAGGGCTAGTCGTCATTCCAGGAAGCAACCATAGTGATGTGGGGCATTACAGCTATGGCCAAAACAGCTCACGCAAGTGCTCTAGGCCTACAGAACCTCACATCGCACATCTACTGGTACACCCTTCTCTTTGACCTTTGAACATGTATAGGGAAGGGCTGCCAACGCTAAGTCAATTTTGTCTACTCCCATGGCCAAAAGATCAATATACCATTCCCTATCAATACCCTCCTCAAGGAACCTTAAGGGTAAAATGGTCATTTAACTTAAATTTCCACTAAACCTCAAATTACACCACCGATTCTTAATTTAGCAACTAAACCATCAAGCATAATTATTATACCACTTAATTTCACTTTACTAATTATCTCAAATTCTTGAAATTCCCAAAATGTCCCTAGGCTCGACCCGAGCCGGGTATTTATCCCCTGTTGTGACATCTCGATTATATAATAATATAATCCACATAAATTCCACTCATTCCCTCCCGGCATGCAGATCAAGGTACTAAACCTTATTAGGAGCTTTAGGACGCTACAACTATCCTTTCATAATAAAAATTTCGTCATCGAACTTTATCTGAACAGTTCGGGATTCTGGTCATGCACATCCGACTCTAACTCCCAAGTCGCTTCCTCTACTTTGCTATTTTCCATAACACTTTCACTAACATGACAATCTGATTCCTTAAGACTTTGACTTTTCTATTCAGAATCTTTACTAGCTTCTCTTAACAAGATAAATCCCCCTGTAATTCCAAGGTCTCATAACTCAATACATATATAATATTTGACACATATTCATTAGTGTAAATACATGAAACACCCTGCGAGTCCCTAACAATGTTGGGGCAAGGCTAATCTATAAGCCACTTGTCAGGATCCAAAAAGGTCCAACAACTTAGGGCTCAATTTTCCTATCTTTCCAAATCATTTTATCACTTTCATCGGTGAAACTCAAAGAAACACATAATCTCCAACCTAGAACTCCATGTTCCTACGTTTGGATATGCGTAGGTTTTCTGTCCATTCGGTGAAGCGAGCATTCATGCTCTAATTTTCTCAATGGCTTTATTGGTCCTCTGAACCATTTCAGGACACAGATACTTCCTTTTGCCCATTTCATCCCCAGAAAATGGGTAATCAACATTTTCTACCAAGTGACATCTCATACAGAACGACTCTGATTGATAACTAGTAATTGTTGTTGTAGGAAGCCCAATCAAGGGATTGTACTTACTCCAAGGTCCCTCAAAATCCAATTCACACGCCCAAAACATATACTCTAATGTCTGAATTATCCTCTCAGATTGTCCATATGTCTGAGGATAATAAGAAGTACCATATCCCAGCCTTGTACCCATCGCCCTCTACAGGCCTTTCCAAAGCTTGGAAGTAAATATGGGATCTCAATTCAACACTATAAATTTTTGTGCCCCATGGAAACGCATAATCTCCATCACATAAAACTCAACATATTGATCCACATTATAGTTTGTTCACACGGGCAGAAAGTGCATTGACTTGGTATATTAATTCACGATCACCCGTACAGAATCATATTGCCCCACAATCCTAGGCAATCCATCCACAAAATCCATGGTTATATCTTCCCATTTTCATTCCGGAATGCCCAAAGGTCATAATAACCCCAGTGGCTCCTGATGTTCAACTCTCACTTGCTGAAGAGTTAGGCACTTAGCCCCTGATAAAAATATTACAAATCTTGATACATCCTAGTAGTGTATGAGACTCATCTAGAATTTCTTTCTCAATACCAGCATCCATCGGAATCACATATCTGATCTTCATATCTCAATAGATCTATGACAAAATAATAAAGTCCTTAGCCATTCATGTTAAGACTTTCTCTCTATACATCACCATTTGTGGATCACTCTTTTTCACTTCTTTAATTATTTCCATAAGGGTAGAATGAAGAGTTATATCCGCCAATTTACCAATCATGAACTCTATGCCAGTAATATTCATTTCCTCAATCAACTTTGTTGTGATCTGTTTCGAATTATACACTTGGCTCGAACCTTTCCAACTTAAGGCATCAAACACCACGTTGATTTTTCTTGGACGATAAAGGATTTCACAATCACAATCCTTCACCAATTCTCACCAACGTCTCTATCTCATATTCGGAACTTCTTGGGTAACAAAACACTTTAAACTCTTATATTTGTGTGTTTCACACACTTCTCCCCATATAAGTAGTGTCATCACACCTTAGGTTCAAATACCACTACTACTAACCCAAAGTCATGTATAAGATATCTTTGTTCATGTTCTTTCAACTTCTTCTAAGCATAAGACATGACTTTCCCAGCTTGCATAAGGGAACATCTTAGTCCCTATCGCGACACATCACCATACACCACGAGCTTCTTGTTCTGAGATGGTAAATTAAGCATTGGTGCAGTGATCATTCTCTACTTCAACTTTTGGAAGCTCAGTTCACACCTATCAGCCCACACAACTCTTAGGTTCTTATGTGTTAATTCATTCAAAGGTGTTGCAATCCTCGAGAATCCTTCAACGAAACGCCGATAGTATCCTGCCAATCCAAGGAAACTTATATGATGGAAAAAAATTCAGAGCATGCAGCGAAATGAGCGTGGTGGGCCCATTTGGTAACAACCAAAATATTTCTCATTACTCATATAAATAGTTTATATGAACAAGAAAACATCCATACAGAAACATTAACATACAATATTATTAATCATGCAACATATATATAAATATACAATATATTTATATATAACATATAAACATACAAGAACATGAACTTTTACCTCTTGAAGCCTATCAAGTGTCCTTGAATCATTTCATATATTTATCGATATTCCTATCCAAAGCTTTAAGCACTCAAGCCAGGATCTTCCGAAGTGTTCTCTACACCTCAAGATGTGTGTGGGCACATAGGGAACATGGATTTGCAATTTTAAGAATCACAATTATTTCTCAACGCATGAGAACTTGGATTATGGTCTGAGAATGGCTAGAATAAAGAAGAAGAAGAAGAAGAAAAAGTTTTTGTCTGACAAAAATTCTAAGAACTATTCTGAGTTGTGTTGTTATATGTATCTTTTTTCTTCTTTTTATTCTATATCATATATATATATAGATATTTCTATTACCTTATTATTCCTAATAATAATAGTTATATAATAATATCACAATGATGATAGGATTTAATTTAGGTAAATATCTAATTTACCAAATTTGAAAAAACTATTTTCAAATTATTAATTAATTAAATAAATAAAATAAAAACAATACTGATACAATATCAGTACAGTTGGTACACACATGGCATAGTTTTTGGACTGTGCATGCGTGTACTGTTATACCCCTTTTCAGGGATATTGTATTTTTCTTTTATTTATTTATTTAAATAAAACCAATTTCCCACAAAATAAGGTATTTATCTTTTTAAGGAAAATATGACAACCATATTTCAAATTTTAAATTCAAAATTCAAATTAATGATCATCATTATCATTATCTTTTAAAATTCAATAAATCAAAAAATTATTTTTGACTTACCAATTTTATTTTCTCACTCAAATAAAATAATTAATTTCAAAAATTAATTTATTTATTTATATATATAAATTTCAAAAATTTATATATTTAAATTAATAAATATATTTTCGAAAATTAATAATTAATTCCAAATTAATTATTCAACTTCATTTATCATATAATTGTATACTTGACCCGAAAAATAAAATTCTTCTCAAATTCCCAAATTACAGTTATATCCTTGTATCAACTCTTACCTTGATATGGGGTTGATAAAGTCACATTGGAGACCTATGGACCTATAATATCAAGCTCCAATAAATATTAAATTATTAATCAAAACTCTTTGATTAAACCTTTTAGCTATATCTTGTTCCTATAGTACTATTGATTTTACTAGTGAAGGTTGTAAGCGCTCATAACATTTTCAGTTCCAAAAGTCAACCCAATAGGGAACCATTATTCAATCTATAAGAATGTATAGATTCCATATCTATTAAACTATGTCCACAGCCATATATATCATTGAGTCCCCAAAACAATTGTTCTTAGCCTGATCATTCTGACAAACCTTAACGCATGAATCAAAAGGATCAGATGACATATATAGGATTTCATAGCAACCTTAGGATTAAGATCATCGTGTATGTGATCATCGTTTGATATGTTTGATTAATACTATAAAACAGTGTTTAAACGAGTATTAACAAATCACATCTGGTCCAGTTCTATCTATCACTATAGATAAAGTACCTTCACTAAAGTGTCCTACTACACTAGTGACCCGGATCTAGGTCACTTGTATTCATAATACTAGAGAACTATACTAGCAGTAATTAATCTAAATATTCCATAACTTTATTTTACAGCAAACTGTTTTAAGTTTATTATCTTAATCTCGATCCTCTCATAACAATATGAGATTAAGACCACATAGATAAACTTTGGAATTTTCTAATATTCACTTAATTTTATCATATAATATCGGACATAGTCTATATATATATAAAATAATTCAATTCAACTATTTATTTCATTTAAAACATTTGTAAACTACAATTGTTTTAAGGTCATTATTCCCAACATTATAACCTCTGAAGCATTTCTTGGCCTTGGCCAATCTCTTACCACTTCTACCTTAGGTGGATCAACCATAATCTCATCCTTTCTCACAATGTAACCCATAAATATTATTCAAAGAAGTCAGAACTCACATTTCTTAAACTTTACATGCAATTTATGTTCCCTTAGCCTCTGCAGTACCAAACGGATATGTTCTTTGTGTTCTTCTTCTAACTGAGAGTAGACCAATATGTCATCAATAAATACAACTATTAATTTGTCCAATTAATCTTCAAACTTTCTATTCGTCAGATCCATGAAAGTCGTTGGAACATTGATCAGTTTAAAAGACGTCACCGAAAATCCACAATGTCCATACCTCGTGCGGAAGGCAGTCTTTGGAATATCTTCTTCCTTGATCCTCAGCTGTTAATAACCATATCGAAGATCAATCTTTAGGAACACTATCTTGTCTTGCAACTGAACTTAAGGGTTGGTCTCACTAAATCTTGGGACATGAACTTAAGGCTGAAATTGATGAACTTTCTTCCATAGTGTCTAGCCTCCCCTTAGAAATTACTTGAAGCTACTACAAGTTGGAATGAGATTGGGATTTACAAGCCTTAATCTTCAAACAAGTCAAGCATTATTGATGAAGATATTGGAGAAAACTAATAACTTTTGTGAGGGGGAAAGAGAGAGAGTTTTAGAGAGAGGAGTGGAGAGTGATCAATTCTCCAAAGTCTCAAATGAACCCTTTAAATAGTATAGGAACCGTCATTAGTATTAACCAATGAGATTAGAGAATTTTAAAATAAGTTTTGGAGCCAAAATCATGTAACTCTATGGTCCCATACAAACCGCCCAGGCGATGCGTCGCCTACATGTAGAATGCATTGCCTGTCTGGGGTTTTGCATCTTGAGCGATGAGTCGCTTCCCACAAGCAACGCAACACAGATGCTTCTATAATAACACCCTGGATATCACCCCAGAATGTCTCCAAATGCCTCCAAACTTTTTAGGTACTCTTATATACTCCAAAGAAATACTTTGGACCCAAAATGATAATTTATAGATGCATATACCATAAGTCAACCCGTTCATGTTGACTTTAGTGAAATAATTATGGTTTTTGCACATCTTTGTGCCTAACCAATTTCACTATGTATTTAACTAATCCTAACATCATGGAGATGTTCAAGCTGCATTTCCTAGCTTTGTCACATGAATTAGACCTCCTGCAATGTAACATTATCATGACGAGAAGTGAGATTCACTACAAGTGAGTCATACTCAATTCTTCATCCTGGATGAGCTGTCCTCCAATAGCTGAGTTTTCAGAGATGGACTCCATTTTCATAATGAATTCATGAATACTAAGGAACCCATTTTTCAAGGTTTGAATTTGGAACCTAAGTTGAAGGGTTCTAGCTTTGGAATTTGTGGTGAATAATGACTCAATAGTAAACCAAACAAATTGAGAGCTAGTACACCTAACTATATGTCCAAACATGGACTCAAAAATAGAGTTGAGAAGCCAACTCATGATGGCTTGATCAATCCTAATCCAAATGGAATAGTTGGGATTGAGTTACCTAAGAACACTAGTAGGTTTAATGGATGTGGCAGAATCTATGAACTGGGGTGGACATGGTCTATTGCCTATGATATAACCCTCTAAATCGTGAGCTCTAAGAGCTGGTATAACTTGGGACCTCCAGAAAAAATAATTTCCTTTGTCAAGCTTGAAAGCTAAAGGAGAAAGGCTTTGAAACTGGTAGCTATTGTGACCTATTGGTGCAGGCAGTGGGAATGGTGGAGGGGCAGGGTTGTTGTTTTGCGGTGGAGTTGAGATATTGTTTTGGGGTTGAGAAGGGGGATGAGGGGTGGACGAAGGTTGAGAAGCTTGACTAGTTGTGGAGGATCTATGTGGGGAAGCCATAGTTGTGAAGCAAATGAGTGGCTTTTGATACCAAGTTGAAAAAATGCATAAGAGTAGTAAAAGGAGGAACGAATATGAACGGTTTAATGAATTAAAAAGCAAGCTGACAGTGGCAACATTAATAGAGCTTAGCTTGAAGAATGTGCTGAAGAGTCCGGATATAAACATGGAGAAGTTAATTCACCAAGAATTCATGAGTTATCAAATTAGTATTATCATACATTCCTTTAGTAGAATTATGGTGCCATTATCTCCACAATTCTTGGAGTTTGTCTGTACCATTATAACTGTTTGTATATATTCTAGATTGTTCATATTAAGTGTATATTTACTTACCTTGTAATATTCATTTCATCAAGGAACAAAAATACAATTCAAAATCGTTCATATTTGTTCCTCATTTTACTACTCTTTTGCATTTTTCAACTATTACTATTGAAAAGAACATAAATATCAAATTTAATTATAATGATATTTTTAGAAAATTAAGTATAAATATAAGTAATTAAATATATGTTTTGAATAAAATACCTAAGAAAAAATGGAAAATACCATCAACTTACTTAAATCAAGAATACGGATTGAGCTGGCTTCTTCTCATTGGTTTATTTTTACTTTTTTTTTTTATTTTTCAATTTGTAAAAATATCCATTCACTACTACAAATTGGACATCAGCCATCAGCCATAAGAGGTCGGTTCTGCTTAAACCTACTTAAAACATGTTCATAAGTCGGTTTACGCAGAACCGACCTATCATGTATGTCCACATTAAACCAACCTCCCATGATTGTAGATCTCATATTAGGTCGGTTCCTGCAAAACTGACTTACCATGCTGTCATGGTAGGTCAGTTCTGTGTGGACCGGCCTACTATGTCCTACCTTGCTGACATGGTAGATCGATACTAAATGAACCGACTTAACATGTCACATTATTTAAATTTTAAAATACAATTATTTATTTAAACTATAAATATATATAAGCTATTAGTGTATGAAATAAATATAAAAATTATATTTATTAATCTACATTATAATGTTTTGAAATATAAATAAATGAATTAAATTAATCAATTATTTGTAACATAAAAAAGTAATTATATTTTATAAATAAGATAATATTTTAATATAATAGTATTAATAATTTTAAATAAAAAAATTTATAAAATAATTTAGAGTATCTCTTTAATAATATTTTAAATGATATGGTAGGTCAATTGTGTGGGAAATGACTTCTCATTTAACATGGTAGGTCGGTTGTGTGGGAACAGATTTACCATGTGTTGATGCCGTTTTTCGTCAATCAGTGAAAGAAGAGCACGTAAACAACAAACAGTAATGACCAATTAAAATATAACAACACAAAACACGATTTTTACGTGGTTCAGCAGTTAAATCTGCCTAGTCCACGAGTCTCTGTTATTAAACTCAAGATTATCTCTGAAAATTCTTAAGCATGAATTCTTCAGAGCTTTCTCTCAAGGTTCAGAATTTCGGTCCATTACAATGGTACACGACTTCTCTATTTATAGAGAAGGATGCAGAATACTATCCCACATTTTTTGGGTAGTTACTCTTTTTGTGTAAATAAAATAAATGGCTTTAAATGCCTGCAATCCGATATAAAAGGAAACGTCCCCTGAAGACCAGGGGGCGTATAACTAATCGAATAATATCCCATGATTTTATGGGATTTATAATAATAAATGCAGAACACGCCCCTTATAAACAACACTTATAGATATTCAAAGTCATTATCATATATCTCCAGGGCCTTAATCTCCCAGATTTCTCATCAGCTTTCGAGCTAATGACATCTCCCGAGGTCACATGGCTTCGAGATCATACGTACGTCAGGCTCGGAGTCCCTGATCCGAGGTCATTCCTAAGGATAGAGGCGTCTCGAGAGCTACCTTTCGAGATCGTGAACGTTTTGAGGCCACCGCATTCGAGGTCGTCTCGAGTCTTGCAGGCTTGATATTTAATCCTGGAGCATACTTCGAACTTTACGGGTTCATTCGCTGCGAATCCAGCTTTCGAGGTCACATTTAACATGGCTCGAAATCTGGGTATAACACCATGTCATTATAAAATATATTATTAAAGATACTCTAATTTATTTTTAGATTATTAGAATTTTAACATATATTAATTTATGTAAACAATACATATATATAATTTATTTTGGTATGAAATAAGTATTAAAAAAATATACTTATTAATCTTATATATATTATAATTTTTGAAATATAAATAAATTATTAATAATTAAAAATTAAATTAAATTTTTATAAATAAGAAAATAATTTGCTTTAATAGTATTTGTGATTTAAAATAAAATAAAACTTATAAAAAAAATTTAGAGTATCTCTTTAATAATTTTTTAAATTACATGGTCAGTCGATTGTGTGGAAAATGACTTCTCATGTGGCATAGTAGGTCAGTAGTGTAGGAAATGACTTCTCATGTGACATGGTACGTTAGTTGTGTGGGAACAAACCTACCATGTCATTATAAAAATATATTATTAAAGATACTCTAATTTGTTTTTAGATTATTAGAATTTTAAAATATATTAATTTATTTAAACAATATATATTATTTATTTGGGTGTGGAATAAGTATTAAAAATATATATATATACTTATTAATATTATATATATTATAATTTTTTAAATATAAATAAATAAATTAATAATAATTAAAAATAATTAATTTAATTTTTATAAATAAGAAAATAATTTGATTTAATAGTATTTGTGATTTAAAATAAAAAAAACTTATAAAACAATTTTAGAGTATCTCTTTAATAATTTTTTAAATAACATGGTAGGTCGGTTGTGTGGGAACAAACCTACCATGTCATTATAAAAATATATTATTAAAGATACTCCAATTTGTTTTTAGATTATTAAAATTTTAAAATATATTAATTTATTTAAATAATACATATATATAATTTATTTGGGTGTGGAATAAGTATTAAAAAAACATATACTTATTAATATTATATATATTATAATTTTTGAAATATAAATAAAAAAATTATTAATAATTAAAAAAAAATATTTTAATTTGTATAAATAAGAAAATAAATTTAATTTAATAGTATTTGGACATGTGGGTCGTGCTGGAAATTCCAACAGCCAAAATAATAGGGCTAAACAAAAATTAAACTAACAAAGCATTGACAATGTACAAAAACAAATATTTCAAATAATCTTAAATAAGAATTTGGCGTAGGAAGACCCTAAGCACAAGCCCAGTCGAAGACCAACATCATCTTACATATCAATCTATGTAGTCCAATTGTCATTTTCCTTACTAAAACTCAAGCAAAACTCTTCATGTTGGAGTTTTGGTGGTAAAAGTCCCCAATTTTTAAGTATCGTTGAATATAAACCCCTCATAAAAAATTGGCGATAAAAGTCTATTCCGTTTATATTTTGGCGTGATCATATTCCTTAACCATGCTAACATAACTCAAATGTGGCAAAATCCAATTAGTTTAAGAGGTTTTAAGGCAAAAGTCCCTAATGTTTAAATATAATTGCACATAAATCCCAAATCAAAATTCAAAGTCACAAAAAAATTCCAAATTAACTCATTTTTTTAAAAAAAAAATATTCTCATAACAATCTCTAACATAAAAAAAAAAATTGTTGAGAATCGTCATAACTCGAATTTGAAATACACCATGGGTAAATAAATTCCAGCTACCTTTCAGACCAATTCCAGCTACCGCTCAGACCAATCGTCCATAAATGATATTATCTACTTCATCATGTTTTCTAACAATCTTTGCGCTCCCTTTGAGATAGTCGCCAAAGGACTTAGGCATTTGATTTATGGATAAGCCATGGTCGTAAACAATGTTTTAGCCTCACCTTGCTATTTGAGCCTAGCAATATTTCACCCATCGTCCAAGCCATGTCTCATACATCGTCAAATCCTCGCCCAACCATTTTCCTCACCTCAATTATCTTAGCCTCTCCGTCTTACCTATGCACGAGTTTTAGTATTCTGAATTTTGGTTTATGTTTTTTTATATATAATTTATTAATTTTTTCATCAAGTTCTTATAAAATTAATTTTACTTTTTTTCTTATTAGGGACTTATGTGTAACCATCTTTGAAAATTACCATTTTTTGCCGCCAAAATCTCTTAAACTAATTTGGTTTTGCCACATGTGCATTGTGTAGTGTTTAAGAATCCATTTACGATGAGGGAGAACGACTATACCAAAACATATAAAAAAAATGGTATACTTTGTTGGACCCTATGTTTTGTTTCATTACTTATTTTGAACCCTATATTTTGTAAAATTGTTCAAAAATCGACTCCTAAATCCAATTTTGTTGAAGAAAAATTGAATATGACAACACAGTTGTTAGGCAGAATATTGTTTTGAATTGTTAGTTTAGTGAATTATTTGTGATTTTAGTTCAAAAACTTTAGCAAAAATTGGGTTTGGGGGTATATTTGAACCATTTGACAAACACACAGGGTCCAAAAAGTAATTTATTAAAACATAGGGTTCAAACATGTAATAAGACAAAATACATAGACCAAAAATATATATATATATAATTAGATTTGAATTGCCAAAACCCTTTCTATTTTCCTTTCTAAATCTTAATTTTGCAACCCCATAAACAATGAATGAGATGATAAAGAACTTTGTCGTTGTCATGTTGAGTTATTTTTGTTGTTCCAACCCCATACAGCTTTGAGATGGGTACAAAGATGATGAAATGAAAGATGGTGAGCTTGAGGGTAACCCTGTTATGATAGAATCACCTTAACAAGCTTTTAGATTTACTTAAGAAAAAAACTTTAAAAAATATATATGAAATTTTTTAAATATTAAATAATTATGACACAAATTTTACAATCTAATCCTTAAACTATTAATAATAAGGAACGACTACGGTGTTGACATTTTTTTGTCAACACCACTGTTGACAAAAGTTGGTTTCGGCATGTGGATAGTTATAAATTCTAATTTTTCATTATGACGGTGTATATTGTAGTCATTTAGAACATCCTACAAAGTTTCAAGAAATTTAGAATAATTTATGGTGTCGAAAATAAGGTTCAAATAACTAGTTGCACTCATGCACTTAAAAACAGGCACGAGTGGAAAATTCGACTGTTTGAACCTTGTTTTTGGCATCGTAAATTATTCATAATTTCTTGAAAATTTGTGGGGTGTCCTAAATTACTACAATATACATTGTGATTGTGAAAAATTAGAATTCATAATTAGCCACATGCTGAAACCAACTTTTGTCAACACCATAGTCTTTCCCATTAAAAATATAGTATAAACTCAACTTGTAAAGAATTTTTTTTCTTATATAATTGTATCCTCCCTTAAAAAATGCAAAATATATATACAAAATACAAAATTATAATTGGCTAAACTTTAATTAGCTACAAAATAATTGTCACAATCAGCTACAAAATAATAAAAAAAATTGTTACATTTAAAGGTTATTGATAAAAATTATGTTAAGTCTTAATTATTTTTAATGTCTGACTAAATAATATTTTTCTTTATAGTCATTTTTGCATGATAATTTTCTTTGTTAATTTTTTACAAAATAATTTTTTCAACACACTCGATACATTGTCATATACTCAATTATTTTCATCTCTAGAAGACTACTTGGCAAAAGTTATTTTCACCAACAACTTAGTTTTTTTATTCTTCTAATTTTTCACACAAAAAAATAATAATTATGGACCTAAGAGCAATTTCTTTTATATGGAAGACCTAACTAAAACAATAATAATAAGGGAAATTGATGGAAATGACCTATTTTTATGATGTATTTTTCACTATGGCCTACTTTACATAGTTTTTAGTTAAATGTCCTCTTTTAGTAATGAAACTTTGTTATTACCCGTTTTTCCCTTAGAATAAAATAATATTAAATTAAAACAGAAAACCCTAAAACTATCTTCTTCTTCCTCACTCATCTCACCCACCCGCCCACACCCATCCACAACCACCCCCCCCCCCATCCCACCACCACCTAGGATAGTCGCCGGCGACCACATGCCCTTCACAGCTGCCACCACGCCTCTCCACAAATCCAACCATTTATATGGGTTTTTATTAAAAATAAGATTTTATGTTTTTTTTTGTATAATAAAAATGTAAAACATTTTTTTTAGTAGATTGAAAGTATTAGTAAGGAATTAGGTTTATTTCTGGAGTTTTATGGAGCTTAAAGCTTGAAAATTTGAAAATTTTAATGGTGGTTTCGGCCATTTTCGGGGATAGAGAAACCCAGAATTTTCGACAACCTGTCTAATTTTTTGACAGGTTGTCTAATATTTCAGACTAGTTGTCTAAATTTCAGACCAGACGTAGTATATTTTCGACCACCAATCTAAATTTTAGACCACATGTCAAATTTTCTAACAACATGTCATTTATTTCGACCATTTGTTGAAGTTTCAGACAGCATGTCATATATTTAGACTACTTATCGAATTTTTAGACAGACTGTCGAATTTTCAGACAGGGTGTCGAATTTTTAGATTCTCATGATTTTAATTTTTCTATATAATATTTTAATTTAAGTAATACCAATAATTTATATTTGTTTGTTTGTCGTATTTTTTATTCAGATGTCATTGAAAAACATTGTAATATTATGTGATGGATTATGGAAAAAGAATGAAGACTCATGGAAATGGATTTCAAATGGCTCACGATCAAGATCAAGTTTGGTACAAACTAACTTCACTTTTAAGGAGTTAGTTGAACATATGTATGAAGTTACAGAAATCGATCACAACCTCTTCAATATAGAATTAGCTTACAAGATAACAATGATGGTGGAAATTGAATCGATTGCAATAAATAATGGTAGAGACGTTGTTAGTTTCTTTACATGGCAAGAGCGTGATCTGATTCCATTATGTGTGGGTTTGATAAAGAAGATGGAAAATGTACTCACTAAGGATAAACTTGTTACTAATATTGATTATACTGCGAAGGTTGATTCTATTGCAAACATTTCTACTGATGATGATTTTGATGATGCTGGTTTAAAGGATGATAATGATGTTGGTTTAGATGATGATGATGACGACGATGATGATGACGATGGTGATGATGATGATGACAAATACGATGATGCTGAAGAGGGCGAAAGAAACAATATTGATGATGGTCTTGTTGAGGTAAATTTGAATGTCTTATGTCATGAAAATAGAGCTTCTGATGATTACTTTAATGGTGCATACATATGTAATGTTCTTGATGCTAGTTCTGCACCTCGCACTATTGAAGAAAACCATGGTCCACTTCCTCATGTATGGCATGATGATCATTGTAATGAAACAAGTCATGTTAGTAGTACATGAAGCTCAAATGCAACAAGTATTGTTGAAGAGGTTTTTTGTGTTGGTCAATATTTTGTAGATAAGAAAGAGTTGAAGATAAAAGCACGCATGCTTGTTATATGACGAAACTTTGAATTCGAAGTGAAAAAGTCAAACAAGAAATTATTGGTTTGGTTTGTGTTGACTCCAATTGTAAATGGAAAATTCGTGCGATAAAGGCACCTACAACAAGTTTGTTTGTTATTCGCAAGCATTGTAATGAACACACTTGTTCTTTAGAAATGAGACAAAATCATCATCAGCAAGCAACTTGCTCTATTATTGGAGAACACTCAAAAGCAAGATATGAAGGGTGTAAAAATGGCCCAAATTCAACACAAATAATTAATGAGATGAACAAGAATGTCGGTGTAAAGTGTAGTTACTAGAAGGCAAGAAAGTACGCACATAAACTTATAAGGGGCTCAGCGGCAATCAGTTATCCAAAACTCTCCTCTTACTTGTACATACTCCAAAAGTCTAATCTCAGTACGTACAATAGATTAATTGTTGATGAAGAGAAAAAATTCAAATATTTATTTATGTCTTTGGGTGTATTCATTAGAGGTTTTCGTTACATGAGAAAATTTATATCTATTGGTAGAACTCATTTGAAAAACAAATTTGGAGGTACTTTACTCATTGCAACTACACGAGATGGAAATTTTCAAATTTATCCTCTCGCTTTTGGTATTGTTGATTCTAAGAATGATGCATCTTGGAAATGGTTTTTGACATGCTTACGAGATCAAATCCCTGATACTACTGATTTAGTGTTTATATCTAATAGACATAAAAGCATTATGTAGGCAGATCGACATGTATATAAAAATGCACACCATGGTGCTTGTATGTGGCATCTTGGACAAAATATCAAGACAAAATTTAGTGGTAAATGTTTGAAAAAGATGTTTGAGAAGACAGCAAAATCGTACTGAGTTTCAGAGTTCACAAACTTATTTGCTGAGATTTCTACACACAAAAAAAACAAGTCTTGCAATGTACCTGAAGAAGGAAAAATTTGAGAGTTGGTCCAGATGTCATTTCCATGGTAATCGATATAACATCATGAGTACCAAAAATTCTGAGTCATTGAACCATGTCTTTAGAGAAGCTCGAGCATGGCCCATTATTCCTTTATTGGAAGAAATTATTACTACATTCTCCAGATGGTTCTATGAGAAAGGACAAATGCAAATGCTTGTCCAACAACACTTACAATTGGTGGAGAAGATATAATGAGAAATAGATATGAGCGATCAAGGTACATGAGGTTACACTTATTAATCTAAGTAAGTTCCATGTTAAAGGTGAGCCACTAGATGGTCTTGTTAATATTGAGGAACATTCTTGTACATGTAGAGAGTATGACATTGATAAGATTCCATGTGCTCATGGTGTCGCTGCAGTAATGTATCGAGGAGTAGATGTTTATATTCTATGCTCAAACTTCTACACAACTGAATTTTGAATGATGGCTTATGCAGAATCTACTTACCTTTTACCACTTGAAACAAAATGGGATGTTCCAGAAGAGGTTAAATGTAATGCCCCAAAATCCCTAATAAGGTTCAGGACCTTAATTAGGAGGTCGGGAGGGCCATAATTGATTTATTATGTTATTAAATGATTATATGCATGTTTATGTGTATTAAATATGCATGTGAATCCTTTTCTAATTAATTGGGTGATTTTCATATTTTTGGCCATTTTGGGCATATTTGGCATATATGTGGCATGTGTGTGGTGCTTCATTATTATTTGGTTATGCAAAGGTTACTCAACACGAGATGATCCTAGGAGGTAAGCTAGTGGAAAAGTCACAACGAGATTTTTACTTGATTCGGAGTGAGTCAAGGGGTATTTAGTACATTACCAGGATATTGGGTAATGGGAATAAGTATTTGATGATAAATTTGGAGTTAATAAGATCAGGGGGAAATTCTGAAAGTTTTAACTATTTTGCCCCCGGGGAGGTTTTTGGGACCCCGAGCATTAGGATTTTTTTAAGGCTACTTAAGCTTGAAGTAACCTGATAAGAAATAAAAAGAACGTTCAGAACGTTCTCTCTCCTTCAAAGTTCCATTTTCGTCTCCCGATCGCATTTTCGAAGGAAACTTGAGTTCTAGGACTCGAATTCAAGCGAGGATCGAGGCATAGCGATTCTAGGGAAGATTAGAAGCTTATTAGCCGGAGGATTTAGTTAGGAAACGTCATAATCAGAGGTAATCCAAGTTTTAAATTCTAAGTTTTTAAGCTTGAATTGGATTTTGTGTTTTAATGAGTTTTTGGATGATTTGAGACTTGGGTTTTAATGGTTTTGGATGATTAGGATGTTTGGGAACTTTTATTTTGGAATTTGGAGATGTTCATGTAGGTTTTTGGAAGGTTTTAAAAAGGATAAAACATGGTTTTGGCTGGGTTTCAAGGTGGGGTCGCGGCCCTGTTCTTGGGCGGCGCGGCCCGAGCTTGGTGCAGGTGGGCGGTGGTGCAGAAGGGCCTAAGGGTCGCGACGCTTGGGGAGGTAGGCCGGGGTGCTTGGGGCAGATGCTTGAGGCTAGCGCCTCTGTTATGGCTGAGGGTCGCGGCGTTTGGAAGGTGGGGCTGCAATGCTTGAGGGCATTTGTGGCCGAAGTGATGTTTTGAACTCAAACCTTAGGCCTTGGGATCGTTCCTACTACCCGGTTTAGTGGGATTCGACGTCCTGAAGGCTAGGTCTTGGTCCGGGAACCTTTTATTACTCATTTTGATGAAGTTTTATATTACGGTTATGACTAGGTATCACTAAAGGCTTGGAATCAGGATCGTGCTTATGGCTCGTTTATTGGTAACCTGTGCTTGGACCAAAGGTAAGAAAACTACACCCAGTATGTGATGCACGAGAAACATATGATTAGGGCATGCCATGAATGTTGAATATGAGATTGATCAGAGCTTGAGTCTCTATGGTTGTGCATGATCATAATTATGCTAGCAACAGTTAAGTAAGCATGCTGAATACCCTACATTTGGATATTTGACATATGATATATGCCTGGTAGCATTGCTTACTTGTGCGTGGCACTGACTAAATAGTCGGAATTGGCAATGGTATCAGTATTAACTATGAAGTTGTGACTCACTAGTCAAGTTCGGCAGTAGTACTGAGCACTGGTCACCTAGTATTGACTAATAAGTCAGGAACGGTCTTAGCGTGTTTAACGCAAGCTGACAAAGATTAGATCTAATTGACATCTGAATTAAATGACTCAAATGAGCATTAATGCCGAACCGACCTCAAGTTAGATGAAAACTAAAAGCGCTTGTCTAGCCTAACGCTAGTCACTTAGAGCCAGGGCCAGAGAGCCCCAGTGACTGTTTAGTCACATGGCTATGGGTGCTGAGCCCCATAGTGACTTGCTCGGCAGTCGCTCATCTGGTTAGAGTCATGTCCAGAAAGCCCAAATGACCATTTTGTCACATGGCTATGGGTACTGAGCCCCGTAGTGACTTGTTCGTCAGTCACTCATTATGGTTAAACAGAACCTCAAAGTGATATTCACTCATCTGCTCATGGCTATAAGCTCTGTATGATTATAATGATCATCATTCACATGGCTATGGGTGCTAAGCCCCATGGTGACTTGCTCATCAGTCACTCATTATGGTTAACAGAACCACCAGTGTTAAATCACTCATTTGATTAGAGCTAGGGCCAGAGAGCCCATGTGACTACTTCGTCACATGGCTATGGGTGTCGAGCCCCATAGTGACTTGCTAGTCAGTCACTCATCTAATTAGGATTGACTTGATAGTCATCCATTCAGGAGGGCAGGATTCCTTATCCTGGATACCCCATCATTATCAGAACTTATTTTCCTGCTTAAATAGGGCTATAACTATAGGAAAAACTCCTACGGTGGTGGAAATTCTATCTGTTACGGTGTATAATTTGAACAGTGCTAAACTCGCTAATCGAGTCATTTGGCCATAATCGTGTAACTAAGTATGATTAGTGGTTTAGGGTTAAAAATTTTGGCTAAGATATAAGGTTTCACTAAAACGTTTACTGTATACATTGGGATCCCAAAAATATAATTTAAAGGTTAATTACAAGAAAATATTTACAAGTAGCCGATCTAAGCGGCAAAATAGGGTTCCTTTTTCAACCCTCGGCCGTGGCGGTCGAGCAGCTGCATATGTACACATCGTCACCTAAACTCTCCAACTCAAGGATGGTCCAGCTTTCTTTTGCCTTTACCTGCACCACATAGCACCCATGAGCTGAAGCCCAGCAAGAAAACTTAATATGCTCATGAACAGTAATAACATGTCATCAAATCATAATGTGCATGCTTAGCAATAATAGCCTTAATCATGCATGCAAACAAGTTCAGATAATGATGGGGGATTCATGATTAGGAATCCTGCCCTCCTGATTGGATGACTATCAAGTCAATCCTAATCAAATGAGTGATTTAACACTTTGTGGTTCCATTAACCATAATGAGTGACTAACGAGCAAGTCACTATGGGGCTCAGCACCAACAGCCATGTGACTAATCATCTTTATAATCATACAGAGCTTATAGCCCTGAACAGATGAGAGAATATCACTTCGAGGTTCTGTTTAACCATAATGAGTGACTGACGAGCAAGTCACTACGGGGCTCAGCACCCACAGCCATGTGACGGCACAGTGAGTGACTGATGGGTAGTCACTACGGGCTCAACACCCATAGCCATGTGACGAAAAATTCACCTGGGCCTTCTGGTCGTGGCTCTAATCAGATGAATGACTGATGGGTAAGTCACTACGGGCCCAGCACCCATAGCCATGTGACGAAGCAATCACTTGGGCTCTCTGGCCCTGGCTCTAAGTGACTAGCCATAGGCTAGACAAGCGCTTTTAGTTTTCATCAAACTTAAGGTCGGTCAGGAATTAATGCTCATTTGAGTCATTCAATGCAGATGTCGATTAGATCTAATCTTTGTCAGCTTGTGTTAAACACGCTAAGATCGTTCTTAACTTATTAGTCAATACCAGGTGACCAGTGCTCAATACTACTGCTGAACTTGACTAGGAGTCATAGCTTCACAGTTAATACTGACACCATTGCCAATTCTGACTATTTAGTCAATGACAAGCACAAGTAAGCAATGCTACTAGGCATATATCATATGTCAAATATCCAAATGTAGGGCATTAAGCATGCTTACTTAACAGTTGCTAGCATAATTATGATCATGCACAAACACAGAGACTCAAGTTCTGATCAATCTCATATTCAACATTCATGGCATGCCCTAATCACATATTTCTCGTGCATCACATGCATCACATATTGGGTGCAGTTTTCTTACCTCTGGTTCGAGCGAGAAATAGTAAATGAGCAACCCTTGAGAACGATCGATCCTTTGATTCTTTAACGGTCACCTAGTCATAACCAAATATGGGATTCCATCAATAAAATCAATCAATAAAAGGTTGCCGGACCAATACCTAGCCTCCAAGACATCGAATCCTACTAAACCGGGTAGTAGGAACGATCTCGAGGCCTAAGGTTTGAGTTCCCATGATCAAAACACTACTTTGGCCATAAATTCCCTCAAGCGGCCCACCTCCCCAAGTGCCGCAGCCCCCTGCCAAAACAGAGGTGCCAGCCTCAAGCATTTGCCCTAAGCGTCGCGGCCCGCCTCCCCAAGCGCCGCGGCCCCACCCAAAACCCAGCCAAAAACCCCTGTTTTTCCTCTTCGAACTCAATTCAAAACCTCACTAAAACACTTCCAACACCACAAAGCAAAGGCCCCAACTATTACCACAACTTATCTATCATAAAACCAACAAAACCCAAGCCTTAAACCATTCAAAACCTCAACAAATTCCCATTCCTATGTTCAAAACTCCAACCTTAAAACTAACACCAAAAACAGAGCAAGGAACCAGAAAATTGAATCAAAACCTTACCTTAAATGCGAATTGAATCCTCTTCAATGGCTGAACACAAGCCTAAACACTTAAGCCTTGATTCCCACACTTGAACCCCCAACCTTAGCTTCAAAAATCCAAAGGAAGGGAGAGGAAGAGAGCTGATCGGGTGAAGAGGGAAAAGGGTCTCTGTTTTGGTTATGTTTTTCTACAGCCTTCCTTAGTTAACATATATCCAAAGGTCAAATGACCAAAATTCCCCCAAGCCTATCTTTTTCCCTTAACAGCCCCCAAGGGAAAAATAGTCATTTCCCATCTAATCCAGCTAATCATAATTAACGTCCTCCAATGCCCGTTATTCTCAATATTATCAAATGTTAATAAATCATATCTCATTACCCTTTAATTCCCGAAAATGTTCTAATCCTTGAATTACCCCGAGACTCACCCCGGGCCCCGAAATTAACCCCGTTATGACCAGACCAATAACTTGCATTCAAAGATTGTCTCATGCCGAATGGCTCGAACAAATCCACATATAATGTGGTATTATTCATAATTCACCCACATACATGAAAATACACAATTACGCCCTCAACGGGCCAAATGACCAAAATGCCCTTATAATTAAAAATGGACCCATATGCATGAATTTATCATCATATCATAATATAATTTGCATAAACATGCATATAATCATTTAATAATATAATAAATCAATTATGGCCCTCCCGGCCTCCTAATCAAGGTCCTAAATCTTATTAGGAATTTTGAGGCATTACAACTATCCCCTCCTTATAGAAATTTAGTCCTCGAAATTTATCTGAACTGCCCGGAATAAGAATTCCGCACAACTGATTCCAGTTTCCCAGGTCATCCCCTCGACCTCACTGTCTCTGTAACATACCTTAATCCAAGGTATAACTTTGTTCCTCAGAACCTTATTCTTTTTGTTGAAATTTGAACTGGCTACTCCTCAAAGGATAACTTAGCCTCAATCTCAACTGGTTATTCTCATAACTCAACTCATGAGTGTCATCTAACCCATGTCCTCCACATGGAAATACAAAATACACTGTATACTGCTAACAGTGTCAAAGATAAGGCTAATCCAAAGGCAACCTGACTGGTCGTATTCAGAACTCAAACGGTCATAACAATCTAGGGCTCAACTTGCCCTTATCTCCTCACCCCTTTCCATGGTGATACTTTAAGGAAGATACAAACTTCTACTTGGAACTCCATGTTCCTGCTTTTCAATTCAATAAAACTTTTCCATTTATTCTGAGAAGTGAGCATCCAAGCTCTAACCTCTAATAATCACAATGGTCCCCTGAACTACCTCAGGATCCAGATATAACATCTCACCCATCTCATTCCAATGAACGGGTGATAAACATCATCTACCATACCTCATCTCATAAGGTACCTTCCCAAAAAACTGGATACTCTCTCTCTGATTTATCATTAGTCTGGGGATAATCAACTGTACTAACTTCCAACTATATATTCATGGCTTCTACAACCTTCCTCAAGACTTGGAAGTAAAAACTGAGTCCTCATCTGATAAGATAGACCTTAAATTCCATGAAGGCGCACTATCTCTCTCACATAGAGATCTGAATACTGATCACTATGTTACTTGTCCTTACTAATGGAAGTGATCTCACTTTAAATACTGGTCCATAATGACCCAATTCAATTCACACTGACCCACTATCCTGGGCAACCCCACCGCGGAACCTATCGCGATGTTTCCTTATTTCCATATAGAATACTCAAAGGCTGCAATAACCTTACTGATTTTTTATGCTCTGATTTGACCTGCTAACAGGTTAAGAACTTTGCCACATATTTTGATACGTCCCTCTCCATTCCAAGCCATCAATATAAAGCTTTCAAACTCTGGTACCTTTTCCATTATGCCTAGATGAAGAGAATAAAAGAGTAATATGAGATTCATCCATAATCTCCCATTTAAGCTCAGTGTCCATCGGATTCCAAATCCGATCCTTATACCATAATAAATTCATACCTGACACTGCAAAACCCTTAGCTAATCCAGCTAAGACTTTCCACTCAATCTTCCTATCTGTGGCTCACTTAATTATTTCCCTTGATCCTTTCTGTAATGATAATCTCAAGTATAAAACTGGCCACCTGGCCCAGTAGAAACTCTACTCTAGTTCTGGTCAGATCCTTTAACCAACATGATGCATAAGCAATCCTTTTCCCTATCATTGAGGTGTCATAACAACCTGCAAACTGATTCTGATCTATAAGAAGACTCAGAACTCTTTCCCAAAACACATATAAAATATCATGTCTGTCCAAGGAAACTCCTGCCCTCTAAGGCGTTCCTTGACCTTGGCAAATCTCCACAGAGAATATACCACAATATTGTCGATCAAGATGATCACAAATCCAATTCAAACAATTCTTGAATACTCTGTTTTAGATCCATCTAAACATAACTTAGCGTTAACCATTTCTTCAAGACATAACTCAGCACTCCTAGTGCCCTTATCTGACATAAAAACAGTCTTCTGCTTATCCTTCTCCCTGATCTTCAACTGGTACTAACCAGATCAAAGATCAACCTTTGAGTATTCCATCTTACTCAACAACTGAGTCCTTTAGATATTACAACTTTGTTGAGCCATTTAAAATAGTGCCCTAGACCTGATTCCATCCTTGGCACCAATCCAATCACCATTCTATCTCTTTATATAAAAGGTAACCCTAGCAAATCTCCTGGAAATCCATCCAGAAACTCACAGACTAATCAGTCTGTCCTGATCCCATCGGCACAACCTAAGTGGTATCCACCACACTAGCTAAGAGTTCTATGCATCCCCCTGCAATAAATCTCTAGCTCTAGATACAGATGTCATAAGCATACGAAGTCCATGCACAGTGCCAACTGCCACAAGGGTTTCCCACTCTCAAACCGAAAAGTTACTATCCTTTCCTTGCAATTTAGCATTGCCCCACACTTGATTAACCAATCCATATCCAGGATCAAACCGAAGCTAGGCATAACCAGCTTTATCAAAACCACTGATGAGTCTTTTTCATCATAACCCAGCTCATCTTTTAAATCACCAATACAATATCGCATTCCCACCATAACAAAACCATGTAATCTGCATATCATTTATATGTTTCTCTATATGCAACAAACACAGAAATAGTATGGCACCAAAACTAGTCAGCATAATACAAAAATCATAACTAGAAAGCTGACCTGCCACCCTTGAGGAACTAGTCTCAGTCTCAGTCTCTGACTGCCTCGGAATGAACACTCGAGTTGGAGTCGAGCTGTCCATCCCCTTTTGCTCATCCTTCTTTCGCCTTGGGCAATCCTTCTTGAAATGCCCAACCATTTTACATAAGAAACATGCCCTTTCTCGGCATTCTCCCAGATGACATCTCTTGCACCGAGCACATATTGGATAAGTCTTCCAATTTTCATTCTTGCTTGCTCCAATAAATGGAGGCATCACTGCTTGAGCTCCGTGCTCTCCGGAACTCTCCTTCTCAATCTGATTTCCTATGCTCTCAACAGCAAGAGCCTTCCCTACCACTGAGCATAGGTAGAGATCTCATGCACTGGGGTAGCTCTAATGCCCTGAGCTATCCTGGAATTCAATCCTTGGATAAACCTTTCCTTCTGAGCTACATCTGTGGGTACCATGTCAAAAGTGAACTTGGCCAACCCATCAAATTTATTAACATACTCGGTTACTGTTGTATTTCCCTTAACGAGATTCGGAAACTCATTCATCTTAGCAGTCTGGGCCGCATCACAGTAATACCTTTCATTGAACAGCTGCCTAAATTATTTCCAATCCATCATAGTTGTGTCTCGCGTTTGGGATATTACTTCCCACCACGTCCGGGAATCATCCCACAACGCATATATCGCACAGATCACCCTATCGTGACCTACCAGCCCCATGTTGTCAAGAATGGAATTGATCATGCCCATCCATTGCTCAGCTCTGAATGGATCTAGGCCTCCCTCAAAAACTGGAGGGTAATACTCTTGGAATCTTCCACAGAGAAATTTCCATCTAATCTTAACCCTAGGCTGAGCCAAAACTAGTGCAACTCCTAGCACAACAAAGGAAGAGGTGTTCCCCGAGAGATTCTGATGTTGCTTCAAACACCTAATCTATTCCTCTTGCCTTTGCAATCTTATTTGCACATCTGTAAACATTTGCTAGAAATTCAGAGGGGCAGATGAAGAACTCAACCCCTGGTTGAAACTCCCAGCCTCGATATAACCACCACCAGGCCTTAAATCCTATATGTTATGCTATAAAGATCATTTGTAACGCCCATAAATTCCAAGAACCGTTACGGTGTACAATTTGATACCAAATGGTGACGTAGGGAGTTACAAATGGTATCAGATAAACTCCAGCCTCTGGTGGTGGAATTTATTGGCCAAATGGTACCTGATACCAAGTTGTAACGCCCTAAACTCCAGGTACTATTACGGTGTACAATTTGAATAGTCCTAAACTCGCTAATCGAGTTATTTGGCCATAATCGTGTAACTAAGTATCATTAGCGGTTTAGGATTAAATTTTTTGGTTAAGATATAACATTTCACTAAAATGTTTACTGTATACATTGGGATCCCAAAATATAATTTAAAGGTTAATTACAAGAAAATATTTACAACCAGCCGATCTAAGCGGTAAAATAGGGTTTAACCCTAGTTCCTCTTTCAACCCTCGGCCATGAAGATCGAACAGCCACATATGTACACATCGTCACCTAAGCTCTTCAACAACAAGGATGGTCCAATTTCTTTTGCCTTTACCTGCACCACGTAGCACCCATAAGCCGAAGCCCAGCAAGAAAACTCAATATGCTCATGAACAGTAATAACATGTCATCAAGTCATAATGTGCATGCCTAGCAATTATAGCCCTACTCAAGCATGCAAACAAGTTCAGATAATGACAAGGGATTCATGAAGAGGAATCCTGATCTCCTAAATGGATGACTATCAAGTCAATCCTAATCAGATGAGTGATTTAACACTTTATGGTTCCATTAACCATAATGAGTGACTGACGAGAAAGTCACTATGGGGCTCAGCACCCACAACCATGCGACTGATGATCATTATAATCATACAGAGCTTATAGCCCTGAATAAATGAGTGAATATCACTTCGAAGTTCTATTTAACCATAATGAGTGACTGACGAGCAAGTCACTACGGGGCTCAGCACCCACAGTCATGAGACTGCACAGTGAGTGACTTATGGGTAGTCACTACGGACTCAACACCTATAGCCATGTGACAAAACAGTCACCTGGGCCTTCTGGCCCTGGCTCTAATCAGATGAGTGATTGATGGGTAAGTCACTACTTAAACAGATGAGTGACTAATGGGTAGTCAATTGCTTAAACAGATTAGTGACTGATGGGTAAGTCACTACACAAACCAGATGAGTGACTGATTAGTAAGTCACTACGAGCTCAGCACTCATAGCCATGTGACAAAGCAGTCACCTGGGCTCTCTGGACCTGGCTCTAAGTGACCAGCCATAAGCTATAAAAGCGCTTTTAGTTTTCATCGAACTTGAGGTCGGTCCGGCATTAATGCTCATTGTGAGTCATTCAATGCAGAGGTCGATTAGATCTAATCTTTGTCGGCTTGCGTTAAACACGCTAAGACCATTCTTGACTTATTAGTCAATACCATGTGACCAGTGCTCAGTACTACTGTCGAACTTGACAAGTGAGTCAGAGCTTCAGAGTTAATACTGACACCATTGCCAATTCTAACTAGTTAGTCAATGCCACACACAAGTAAGCAATGCTACCAAGCATATATCATATGTCAAATATCCAAATGTAGGGCATTCAGCATGCTTAACAATTGTAAGTATAATTAGGATCATGCACAAACACAGAGACTCAAGCTCTGATCAATCTCATATTCAACATTCATGGCATGCCCTAATCACATGTTTCTCGTGCATCACATGCATCACATACTGGGTGCAGTTTTCTTACCTTTGGTCCAAGCATAGGTTACCAATAAACAAGCCACAAGCACGATCCTAATTCCATGCACCTAGTGATAACCTAGTCACAATCATAATATAAAACCTCATCAAAATGAGTAAATAAATACTTCCAGACCCAAACCTAGCCTCCAAGACATCGAATCCTACTCAACTGGGTAGTAGGAATGATCTCGAGGCCTAAGGTTTGAGCTCCCATGATTAAAAAACCATTTTGGCCAGAAATTCCCTCAAGCGTCGTGGCCCTACCTCCCAAGCGCCGCGGCCCGCCTCCAAATAGCGGCAGAACCCTTCTCTGCCTAAGCCTAGCGCCGCGACACTCCACTTTGCGTCGCGGCCCTAACAGCCCATCAACAACCTTCACCTTCTTCATCGAGCCTGGGCCGCGACGCCCAAGAACAGGGTCGCGGCCTGACCATGAACCCAACCAAAAACCTCATTTTCACCATTTTAAAACCTTCCAAAAACCTATCCAAACATCTCCAAATTCCAAAATCAAATTTCCGAAACATCCCTATGATCCAAAACCAAGAAAACCCAAGCTTCAATTCAATCAAAAACTCATCAAAACACAAAATCCAATTCAAGCGTAAAAACTTTAAAAACTTAGAACTTAAAACTTGGATTACCTCCGATTGAGTTATTTCCCAACTAAATCCTCCGGCAAATAAGCTTCTAATCTTCCCTAGAATCGCTATGCCTCGATCCTCGCTTGAATCCAAGTCCTAGAACTCAAGTTTCCTTAAAAAATGTGATCGGGTGACGAAAATGGAACTTTGAAGGAGAGAGAACGTTCTGAACGTTCTTTTTATTTCTTAACGGGTTACTTCAAGCTTAAGTATCCTCAAACAAATCCTAATGCTCGGGGTCCCGGAAACGTCCCCGGGGGCAAAATAGTCAAAACTTCCAAAATTTTCCCTTGATCTTATTAACTCCCAATTTATCATCAAATATTTATTCCCATTACCCAATAACCCGGTAATGTGCTAAATACCCCTTAACTCACTCTGAGTCAAGTATAAATCCCGTTGTGACTTTCCCACTAGCTTACCTCCTAAGATTGTCTCGTGCTGAGTAACCCTAGCATAACCAAATAATAAAGAAGCACCACACATAAACCACATATATGACAAATATGCCCGAAATGGCCAAAATATGAAAATCACCCAATTAATAAAAAATGGGTTCACATGCATATGTAATACACCTAAACATGCATATAATTATTTAATAGCATAATAAATCAATTATGGCCCTCCCGACCTCCTAATCAAGGCCCTAAACCTTATTAGGGATTTTGGGGCAATACAACTATCCCCTCTTTACTAAAATTTCGTCCTCGAAATTTATCTGAACCGCCCGGAATAAGAATTCCGCACAACTGATTCCAGTTTCCTAGGTTGTTCCCTTGACCTCACTATTTCTGCAACATACCTTAACCCAAGGTATAATTTTGTTTCTTAGAATCTTATTCTTTTTGTTAAAATATGAACTAGCTACTCCTTACAAGATAACTTAGCCTTAATCTCCAGATTCTCATAACTCAACTCATGAGTTTCCTTCCAACCCATGTCCTCAACATGGAAATATAAAATACACTGTATACAACTAACAGTGCCAAAGATATGGCCAATGCATAGGCAACCTGACCAATCCTATCCAGGATTCAAACGGTCATATAAATCTAGGATTTGTTTGAGGCTACTTAAGCTTGAAGTAACCTGATAAGAAATAAAAAGAATGTTCAGAATGTTCTCTCTCCTTCAAAGTTCCATTTTCGTCTCCCGATCGCATTTTCGAAGGAAACTTGAGTTCTAGGACTCGGATTCAAGCGAGGATCGAGGCATAGCGATTCTAAGGAAGATTAGAAGCTTATTAGCAGGAGGATTTAGTTGGGAAACATCATAATCAGAGGTAATCCAAGTTTTAAATTCTAAGTTTTTAAAGTTTTTAAGCTTGAATAGGTCACGGTGAACGCCCATACAGGCTCGATGAAGAAGGTGGAGGTTGCTGAAAGACCTGAGGGTCGCGGCGCTTGGGAGGTGGGGTCGCGGCGCTTGAGGTCATTTTTGGCCAAAATGGTGTTTTGATCAAGGGAACTTAAACCTTAGGCCTCGGGATCGTTCCTACTACCCAGTTTAGTGGGATTCGAAGTTCCGGAGGCTAGGTCTTGGTCCGAGAACCTTTTATTAATCATTTTGATGAGGTTTTATATTATGGCTGTGACTAGCTTATCACTAGGGGCTTGGAATCAGGATCGTTCTTGTGGCTCATTTATTGGTAACCTGTGCTTGGACCAAAGGTAAGAAAACTGCACCCAGTATGTGATGCACGAGAAACATGTGATTAGGGCATGCCATGAATGTTGAATATGAGATTGATCAGAGATTGAGTCTCTGTGTTTGTGCATGATCATAATTATGCTAGAAACTGTTAAGCATGTTGAATGCCCTATATTTGGATATTTGACATATGATATATGCCTGGTAGCATTGCTTACTTGTGTGTGGCACTGACTAAATAGTCAGAATTGGCAATGGTGTCAGTATTAACTGTAAAGTTGTGACTCACTAGTCAAGTTCGGCAGTAGTACTGAGCACTGGTCACCTAGTATTGACTAATAAGTCAAGAATGGTCTTAGCGTGTTTAACGCAAGCTGACAAAGATTAGATCTAATCGACATCTGCATTGAATGACTCAAATGAGCATTAATGCCGGACTGACCTCAAGTTTGATGAAAACTAAAAGCGCTTGTCTAGCCTAAGTCTAGTCACTTAGAGTCAGGGCCAGAGAGCCCCACTGACTATTTAGTCACATGGCTATGGGTGCTAAGCCCCGTAGTGACTTGCTCGTCAATCACTCATCTGATTAGAGCCATAGCCAGAAAGCCTAGGTGACCGTTTTGTCATATGGCTATGGGTACTGTGCTCCGTAGTGACTTGTTCGTCAGTCACTCATTATGGTTAAACAGAACCTCGAAGTGATATTCACTTATCTACTCATGGATATAAGCTCTGTATGATTATAATGATCATCATTCGCATGGCTATGGGTGCTAAGCCCCGTGGTGACTTGCTTTTCAGTCACTCATTATGGTTAACGGAACCACCAGTGTTAAATCACTCATCTGATTAGAGCGAGGGCCAGAGAGCCCAGGTGACTGCTTTGTCACATGGTTGTGGATGCCGAGCCCCGTAGTGACTTGCTTGTCAGTCACTCATCTAATTACGATTGACTTGATAGTCATCCATTCAGGAGGGCAGTATTCCTTATCTTGGATACCCCATCATTATCTGAACTTATTTGCATGCTTAAATTGGGCTATAACTGCTAGGCATGCACATTATGATTTGATGACATGTTATTACTATTCATGAGCATATTGATTTTTCTTGCTGGGCTTCGACTCACGGGTGCTATGTGGTGCAGGTAAAGGCAACAGAAAGCTGGACCATCCTTGAGTTGGAGAGCTTAGGTGACGATGTGTGCATATGCGGCTGCTCGACTGCCTTGGCCGAGGGTTGAAAGAGGAACTAAGGGTAAACCCTGTTTTACCGCTTAGATCGACTAGTTGTAAATATTTTCATGTAAATATTTTCTTGTAAGGTTAAACCCTATTTTACCGCTTAGATCCCAATGTATACAGTAAACATTTTAGTGAAACGTTATATCTTAACCAAAAATTGTAATCCCTAAACCACTAATCATACTTAGTTACACGATTATGGCCAAATAACTTAATTAGTGAGTTTAGCACTGTTTAAAAGGCACAAGTTGGTATCAGAGCCTTGGTATCAGAGTTTAACACCGTAACGGTTCCTGGAGTTTAGGGCGTTACAACTTGGTATCAGAGCCTTGACCCAGCCAAAAGTTTGGCCGACGGGGACGCTGGACTCCTAAGGGGGGTGATTGTGACAGTCAGTATCCCGTGATCCGTAGGGGAAAGACCGGGTAAAGCTGTGCAATCCCACATCGCCTGGGGAAGGTCAAGTGTGATGATTCTAAGACTGTGTAGGTATGGGACTATACAGTTAAAGAGAGCTTAAATGTATTGATGGGTACTACCTATATCAACTAGATGCATCTTCATTTTGGTAGCCCATCACTTGAGAACTCCAAAGTTATGCGTGCTTGACCTGGAGTAATCTTAAGATGGGTGACCTCCTGGGAAGTTTTCCCAGGAAGCGTGCGAGTGAGGACAAAGCACGCTGGAAAGACTCGTGTTTGTTTGTAGGGCCAGTCGTCATTCCAGAAAGCAGTCATAGTGACGTAGGGCATTACAAATGGTATCAGAGGCTGAGAGTTTATTGTCTCGGACCCATACTAAGGACCATTTGTAACGCCCTAAACTCCAAGGACCGTTACGATGTACAATTTGAACAGTGCTAAACTCGTTAATTGAGTCATTTGGCGATAATCGTGTAACTAAGTATGATTAACGGTTTAGGGTTAAAAAATTTGGCTAAGATATAACATTTCACTAAAATGTTTATTGTATACATTGGGATCCCAAAAATATAATTTAAAAATTAATTACAAGAAAATATTTACAACTAGCAGATCTAAGTAGCAAAATAGGGTTTAATCCTAGTCCCTCTTTCAACCCTCGGCCGTGGCGGTCGAGCAGCCGCATATGTACACATCATCGCCTAAGCTCTCGAACTCAAGGATGGTCCAGCTTTCTTTTGCCTTTACCTGCACCACATAGCACCTTTGAGCCAAAGCCCAGCAAGAAAACTCAATATGCTCATGAACAGTAATAACATGTCATCAAATCATAATGTGCATGCTTAGCAATAATAGCCTTAATCATGCATGCAAACAAGTTCAGATAATTATGGGGTATCCAGGATAAGGAATCCTGCCCTCCTGAATGGATTTCTATCAAGTCAATCCTAATCAAATGAGTGACTGACGAGCAAGTCACTATAGGGCTCGGCACCCACAGCCATGTGACAAAACAGTCACCTGGGCTCTCTGGCCCTGGCTCTAATCAGATAAGTGATTTAACACTGGTGGTTTCATTAACCATAATGAGTGACTGACAAGCAAGTCACCACGAGGCTCAGCACCCACAGCCATGCGAATGATGATCATTATAATCATACAGAGCTTATAGCCCTAAACGGAAGAGTGAATATCACTTTTGAGGTTCTGTTTAACCATAATGAGTGACTGACAAGCAAGTCACTACGGGGCTCAGTACCCATAGCCATGTGACGAAACAATCACCTGGGCTTTCTGGCAATGGCTCTAATCAGATGAGTGACTGACGAACAGGTCGCTACGGGGCTCGGCACCCACAGTCATATGACGAAGTAGTCACCTGGGCTCAGTACCCATAGCCATGTGACTAAACAGTCACTAGGGCTCTCTGGCCCTAGCTCTAAGTGACTAGCCTTAGGCTAGACAAGTGCTTTTAGTTTTCATCGAACTTGAGGTCGGTCCAGCATTAATGCTCATTTGAGTCATTCATTGCAGATGTCGATTAGATCTAATATTTGTCGGCTTGCGTTAAACACGCTAAGACCGTTCTTGACTTATTAGTCAATACCAGGTGACCAGTGCTCAGTACTACTGCCGAACTTGACTAGTGAGTCACAGCTTCACAGTTAATACTGACACCATTGCCTATTTAGTCAGTGCCACGCACAAGTAAGCAATGCTACCAGGCATATATCATATGTCAAATATCCAAATGTAGGGCATTCAGCATGCTTACTTAACATTTGCTAGCTTAATTGTGATCATGCACAAACATAGAGACTCAAGCTCTGATCAATCTCATATTCAATATTCATGGCATGCCATAATCACATGTTTCTTGTGCATTACATACTGGGTGCAGTTTTCTTACCTCTGGTCCAAGCACAGGTTACCAATAAACGAGCCACAAGCACGATCCTGATTCCAAGCCTCTAGTGATAACCTAGTCACAACCATAATATAAAACCTCATCAAAATGAGTAGTAAAAGGTTCCTAAACCAAGACCTAGCCTCTGGGACATCGAATCCCACTAAACCCGGTAGTGGGAATGATCCCGGGGCCTAATGTTTGAGATCCCATAATCAAAACACCATTTTTGGCCACAAATGGCCTCAAGCGCTGCGGCCCTACCTCCCAAGCGCCATGGCCCTCCTCCAAACAGAGACAAAACCCTTCTCTGCCTGAGCCTAGCGCCGCAGCGCTCCACCTTGCGCCGCGGCCCTGACAGCCCATCAGCAACCTTCACCTTCTTCATCGAGCCTTCACCGCGGCACCCAAGAACAGGGCCGCGGCCCAACCATGAACCAGCCATTTTTCCTCGTTTTCTCCATTTAAAAACATTCCAAAAACCTATCCAAACATCTTCAAATCCCAAAATCAAAATTCCCAAACATCCCCATGTTCCAAAACCAACAGAACCCAAGCATCAATTCAATCAAAAACTCCTCAAAACATAAAATCCAATTCAAGCTTAAAAACTTTGAAAACATAGAACTTAAAACTTGGATTACCTTCGATTATGTCATTTCCCAACTAAATCCTCTGGCTAAAGAACTTATATACTTCCCCAGAATCGCTATGCCTCGATCCTCGCCTGAATCTGAGTCCTAGAACTCACGTTTCCTTCGATAATGCGATCGGGAGACGAAAATGGAACTTTGAAGGAGAGAGAATGTTTTGTGCGTTCTTTTTATTTTTTAACAGGTTACTTCAAGCTTAAGTACCCTTAAACAAATCCTAACGCTCGGGGTCCCGAAAACGTCCCCGGGGGCAAAATAGTCAAAACTTCCTGAATTTCCCCCTGATCTTATTAAATCCCAATTTAACATCAAATATTTATTCCCATTACCCAATAACCTGGTAATGTGCTAAATACCTCTTGACTCACTCCGACTCAAGTATAAATCCTGTTGTGACTTTCCCACTAGCTTACCTCCTAGGATCGTCTCGTGCTGAGTAACCCTAGCATAACCAAATAATAAAGAAGCACCACACATATACCACATATATGCAAATATGCCCGAAATGGCCAAAATATGAAAATCATCCAATCAATCAAAAATGGGTTCACATGCATATTTAATACACCTAAACATGCATATAATCATTTAATAACATAATAAATCAATTATGGCCCTCCCATCCTCCTAATCAAGGTCCTAAACCTTATTAGGAAATTTGGGGAATTATAACTATCCCCTCCTTACAGAAATTTCTTCCTTGAAATTTATCTGAACTGCTCGGAAGAAGAATCCCGCACAACTAATTCCAATTTCCCAGGTCATTCCCTTGACCTCACTGTTTCTGTAACATTACCTTAACTCAAGGTACAACTTTGTTCCTCAGAACCTTATTCTTTCTATCTCATATCTGGACTGGCTATTCCTTACAGGATAGCTTAGCCTTAATCTCCAGATTCTCATAACTCAACTCATGAGTTTCCTTTAACCCATGTCCTCAACATGGAGTTATAAAATACATTGTATTCAACTTGAAGTGCCAAAGATATGGCCAATCCAAAGGCAACCTGACTGGTCATATCTAGGATTCACATGGTCGTAACAAACTAGGGCTCAACTTGCCCTTAACCTCTCACCCCTTTCCATGGTGATACGTGAAGGAAGATACAATCTTCTACTTGGAACTCCATGTTCCTGCTTTTCAATTCAGTAAAACTTTTCCATTTACTCTGAGAAGTGAGAGTCCAAGCTCTAACCTCTAATAATCTCAATGGTCCCCTGAACTACCTCAAGATCCAGATATAATATCTCATTCATCTCATTCCAATGAACAAGTGATAAACATTTTCTTTCATATCTCATCTCATAAGGTACCTTTCCAATAACTGGACAACTCTCTCTCTCTCTGTGATTTACCACCAGTCTGAGGACAATCAACTGTACTAAGTTCCAACTATATACACATCGCCTTCCTTACTCCTTCCAAAACCTGGAAGTAAAAACAGAATCCTCATCCGATAAGATAGACCTTGAATTCCATGAAGGCGTACAATCTCTCTCATATAGAGATTTGAATACTAATCAACTGTGTTACTTGTCCTTTCTGATAAAAGTAGGCTCACTTTAAATACTGGTCCCTAATGACCCAATGCCAACTTATATTGGCCCACTATCCTGGGCAGCCCCACCGCGAACTCATCGCGATATTTCCTTATTTCTACTATAAAATACTCAAAGGCTGCAATCGCCCTTATGATTTCTGATGCTCTGATTTGACCTGCTAACAGGTTAAGAACTTTACCATGTATTCCATTATGTCCCTCTCTATCCCAAGCCACTACCATAAAACTTTCAAACTCTAGTACACTGTCATGATGCCTGAATGAAGAGAATAAGAGAGTAGCATGAGATTCATCCAGAATCTCCCATTTAATCTTAGTGTCCATCAGATTCCACATTCGATCTTTATACCATAATAACCCATACCAAGGACCTATTTAAGAAGGTGTACAATAAACTCCCAGCCTCTGATACCATTTGTAACGCCCTACGTCACTATGTATTTGCCATTAAGAAGGTGTACAATCAGAATCCCATCATTATCTAAACTTATATGCATGCTTAAATAGGGCTATAATTGTTAGGCATGCACATTATGATTTGATGACATGTTATTACTGTTCATGAGCATATTGAGTTTTCTTGCTGGGCTTCGGCTCACGGGTGCTATGTGGTGCAAGTAAGGCAACAAAAAGCTAGACCATCCTTGAGTTGGAGAGCTTAGGTGACGATGTGTACATATGCGGCTGCTCGACCGCCACGGCCGAGGATTGAAAGAGGAACTAGGGTTAAACCCTGTTTTGCCGCTTAGATCGGCTGGTTGTAAATATTTTCTTGTAATAAACCTCTAAATTATATTTTTGGGATCCCAATGTATACAGTAAACATTTTAGTGAAACGTTATATCTTAACCAAAAATTTTAATCCCTAAACCGCTAATCATACTTAGTTACATGACTATGGCCAAATGACTCGATTAGCGAGTTTAGCACTTTTTAAAAGGCACACCGTAACGGTCCTTGGAGTTTAGGGCGTTACAACTTGGTATCAGAGCGAGCCAAGGTTAAGGGTTCCTGAAGACAAGTTGAGCATGTACACTCGTCACTGAAGATAGCTTCACTTAGGGAATGGTAACTATTTCTGTAGTTATGTGGTTAACTGCTTAAATAGAAAGTAAATGTTTTACCTACACATTGTATTAGGGAGCATGAGATTCTGATAGAGCCTAGCTCTTGACTATAAGATTACATGCTCTGTGAATATATATATATGAACGTGATTACATGATTACCTGCTCCGTGATTATATAAATGTAATATTTTCATGCTGAAGTTGGAGGCATGGTGTGAATGTTGGAAGAGCATGGATTATGATTGATGTATGAATGCCATGGGCATGTTTTTAGCACTACAGTGATTTGTGAATGTGGTGTGGTAAGATTGTTCCCATGGGGAAAGCTCTTGATATGCTCATCATGTTTAATAGGCCAAGTTATTGGCTGTAGATTCAATCAACAGGTATGTATCCAAGGCAGATAATGAGGCCTGGTGGTGGTTATACAGAGGCTGGGAGTTACATGCAGGGTTTTAGTTCTTCATCTGCTCCTATGAATTTTCAACAGATGTTTACAGATGTGCAATTAATATTGCAGAGGCAAGATAAAGAGATTAGGTGTTTGAAGCAACAGCAGAATCTGTCGGAGAACACCTCTTCCTTTGTTATGCCAGGAGTGGCACCAGTTTTGGCTCAGCCTAGGGTTGAGAACAAATGGGAATTTCTCTGTGGAAGATTCCAGGAGTATTGCCCTCCATTCTTCAAGGGAGGCCTGGATCCATTCAGAGCTGAGCAATGGATAGGCATGATCAGTTCCATTCTTGATAGTATGGGGCTGGTAGGTCACGATAGGGTGATCTGTGTTACATATGTATTGTGGGATGACTCCTGGACGTAGTGGGAAGTGGTATCCCAGACACGAGACACAGCTGTGATGGACGGGAAAGAATTTAGGCAGCTGTTCAATGAAAGATATTATCGTGATGCAGCAAAGACTGCAAAGATGAATGAGTTTTTGAATCTCGTTAAGGGAAATGCATCAGTAACCGAGTATGTTAATAGATTTGATGGGTTGTCCAAGTTTGCTTTTGATATGGTACCCACGGATGTAGCTCGGAAGGAAAGGTTTATCCAGGGATTGAATCCCAAAATAGCTCAGGGCATTAGAGTTGCCTCAATGCATGAAATCTCTACCTACGCTCAGGTGGTAGGGAAGGCTCTTACTGTTGAGAGCACAGGAAATCAGATTGGGCAGGAGAGTGCTGGAGAGCACGGAGCTTAAGCAGTGATGCCTCCATTTATTGGAGCAAGCAAGAATGAAAAGTAGAAGACTTATCCAGTGTGTGCTCGGTGCAATAGGCGTCATCTGGGAGAATGCCGAGCAAAGGCATGTTTCTTATGTGACATGGTTGGGCATTTCAAGAAGGATTTCCCAAGGCTAAGAAAGGATGAGAAAAAGGGGATGGACAGCTCGACTCTAGCTTGAATGTTCGGTCCGATGCAATCAGAATTTGAGATTGAGACTGAGACTAGTTCCTCAGGGGTGGCAGGTCAGCTTTTTATTTCTGATTTTTGTATTATGTTGACTGGTTTTGGTGCCATGCTGTTTCTTTGTTTGATGCTTCTTGAGGGGCATAGAGATGCTATGCAGATTGCATGGTTATGTTGTGATGGGAATGTAATACTGTATTTGTGATTTAAAAGATGAGTTGGGTTATGATGAAAATGACTCATCAGTGGTTTTGATAAGGTTGGTTATGATTGATTTCAAGATGATCCTGGTATGGATTGGTTAAGTAATTATGGGGCAATGCTAAATGGCAAGGAAAGGATAGTAACTCTTGGCCTTGAGAGTGGAAAGCCTTGTGACAATTGGCAATATGCATGGATTCTGTATGCTTATGACATCTGTATTGAGAGCTAGAGTTTTATTGCAGGGAGATGCATAGAACTCTTAGCTAGTGTGGTGGATACCACTTAGATTACGCCAGTGGGATTAGGACTGACTAGATTAGTCTGTGAGTTTCTGGATGTGCTTCCAGGGGACTTATCAGGGTTACCTTTATATAAAGGATAGAATGGTGATTGGATTGGTGCCAGTAATGGAATCAGGACTAGGGCATTATTTTGAATGGTTTCAGCAAAGTTGTAAGAACTAAAGGACTCAGTTATTGGAGAATGTGGTATTCTCCAAGGTGGATCTTTGATCTGGTTAATACTAGTTAGAGATCAGGGAGAAGAATATGCATAAGACTGTTGTTGTATTAGATAAGAACACTGGGAGTGCTGGGTGATGATTTGATTAATGCTAAGATGTTTTATGAATTAGATGACCAAAGTAATCAAGGTTTATCTGAATTGAATTTGTGATCGTTTTATTGATGGTATTGTGATATATTCTTGATTGGAATTTGCCAAGGTCAAGGAACGCCTTCGAGGCAGGAGTTTCCTTAGATGGGCAGGATATTATATGTGCTTCAGAAAAGAGTTCTCAATCTTCTTGCAGATCAAAATCAATTTGCAGGTTGTTATGACACCTCAGTGACAGGGAGAAGTGATTGCTTATGCAACATGTTGGTTAAAGGATCTAACCAGAACCAGAGTAGAGTTTCTGGTGGGCCAAGTGGCCAGTTTTATACTCGAGTTTACTCCTTCGAAGAGGATCAAAAAGGAAAGATAATTAAGTGAGCCACAGATATGAAAATTGAGGAGAAATTCTTAGCTGGATTAGCTAAGGGTTTTGCCGTGTCAAGTATGAATTTAGTGTGGTATAAGGATCGGATTTGGAATCTGATGGACACTGAGCTTAAATGGGAGATTCTGGATGAATCTCACACTACTCTTTTATTCTCTTCATCCAGGCATAATGGAAAAGGTACCAGAGTTTGAAAGCTTTATATTGATGGCCTGGGATGGAGAAGGACATAATGGAATACATGGTAAAGTTCTTAACCTGTTAGCAGGTCAAATCAGAGCATCAAAAACCAGTAAGGCCATTGCATCCTTTGAGTATTTTATAGTGGAAATAAGGAAATATCGCGATGGGTTTCACGGTGGGGCTGCCCAGGATAGTGGGCCAGTATGAGTTGGAATTGGGTCATTATGGACCAGTATTCCAAGTGAGTTCATTTCTATCAGTAAGAACAAGTTATACAGCTAATCAGTGTTCAGATCTCTATGTGAGAGAGATAGTGTGCCTACATGGAATTCAAGGTCTATCTTATCAGATGAAAATTCTATTATTACTTCCAGGTTTTGGAAGGGTTAAGGAAGGCGATGAGTATATAGTTGGAATTTAGTACAGTTCATTATCCTCAGACTGGTGGTAAATTAGAGAGAGAGAGAGAGAGTTATCCAGTGGAAAGGTACCTTATGAGATGAGGTATGTTTAAGAATGTTTATCACCCGTTCATTGGAATGAGATGGGTGAGTTGTTGGGTTTGGATCCTGAGGTAGTTCAGGGGACCATTGAGAATATTAGAGGTTAGAGCTTGGATGCTCACTTCTCAGAGTAAATGGAAAAGTCTTACTGAATTAAAAAGCAGGAACATGGTGTTCCAAGTAGAAGATTGTATCTTCCTTAAAGTATCACCATGGAAAGGGGTGAGGAGATAAGGGCAAGTTGAGCCCTAGATTGTTATGACCGTTTGAGTTCTGAATAGGATCAGTCAGGTTGCCTTTGGATTGGCCTTAGTTTTGGCACTGTCAGTTGTATACAGTGTATGTTATATTTTCATGTTGAGGACATGGGTTGGAAGGAAACTCATGAGTTGAGTTATGAGAATCTAGAGATTGAGGCTAAGTTGTCCTATAAGGATTAGCCAGTTCAGATTTTAATAGAAAGAACAGGGTTCTAAGAAACAAAGTTGTACCTCGAGTCAAGGAAATGCTACAGAGACAGTGAAGTCGAGGGAGCGACCTTGGAAACTGGAATCAGTTGTGCGGAATTTATATTCCGGGCGGTTCAGATAAATTTTGAGGAAAAAATTTCTGTAAGGAGGGGATAGTTGTAATGCCCCAAAATCCCTAATAAGGTTTAGGACCTTAATTAGGAGGTTGGGAGGGCCATAATTGATTTATTATGTTATTAAATAATTATATGCATGTTTAGGTGTATTAAATATGTATGTGAACCCATGTTTGATTAATTGGGTGATTTTCATATTTTGGCCATTTTGGGCATATTTGGCATATATGTGGCATGTGTGTGGTGCTTCATTATTATTTGGTTATGCTAGGGTTACTCAACATGAGACGATCCTAGGAGGTAAGCTAGTGGAAAAGTCACAACGAGATTTTTACTTGATTCGGAGTGAGTCAAGGGGTATTTAGTACATTACGGGGATATTGGATAATGGGAATAAATATTTGATGATAAATTGGGAGTTAATAAGATCAGGGGAAATTCTAGAAGTTTTGACTATTTTGCCCACAGGGACGTTTTTGGGACCCCGAGCATTAGGATTTGTTTGAGGCTACTTAAGCTTAAAGTAACCTGATAAGAAATAAAAAGAACGTTCAAAATGTTCTCTCTCCTTCAAAGTTCCATTTTCGTCTCCTGATCGCACTTTCGAAGGAAACTTGAGTTCTAGGACTTGGATTCAAGCGAGGATCGAGGCATAGCGATTCTAGGGAAGATTAGAAGCTTATTAGCCGGAGGATTTAGTTGGGAAACGTCATAATCAGAGGTAATCCAAGTTTTAAACTCTAAGTTTTAAAAGTTTTTAAGCTTGAATTAGATTGTGTGTTTTGATGAGTTTTTGGATGATTTGAGACTTGTGTTTTAATGGTTTTGGATGATTAGGATGTTTGGGAACTTTGATTTTGGAATTTGGAGATGTTTGGGTAGGTTTTTGGAAGGTTTTAAAAAGGAGAAAATGTGGTTCTAGCTGGGTTTCGAGGTGGGGCCACGGCCCTGTCTTGGGCGCTACGGCCCGAGCTTGGTGTAGGTGAGAGGTGGTGCAGAAGGGCCTAGGGGTCGCGACGATTGGGGAGGTGGGCCGCGGCACTTGGGGAAGATGCTTGCAGTTGGCGCCTTTGTTATGGCTGAGGACCGCGGCGCTTGAGGGCACTTATGGCCAAGTGATGTTTTGCTTATGGGAACTCAAACCTTAGGCCTCGGGATCGTTCCTACTACCCGGTTTAGTGGGATTTGACGTCTCGGAGGCTAGGTCTTAGTCCGGGAACCTTTTATTACTCATTTTGATGAGGTTTTATATTACGGTTGTGACTAGGTTATCACTAGAGGCTTGGAATCAAGATCGTGCTTGTGGCTCGTTTATTGGTTACTTGTGCTTGGACCAAAGGTAAGAAAACTGCACCCAGTATGTGATGCATGAGAAACATGTGATTAGGGCATGCCATGAATGTTGAATATGAGATTGATCAGAGCTTGAGTCTCTATGGTTGTGTGTGATCATAATTATGCTAGCAACTATTAAGTAAGCATGTTGAATGCCCTACATTTGGATATTTGACATATGATATATGTCTGGTAGCATTGCTTACTTGTGCGTGGCACTAACTAAATAGTCAAAATTGGCAATGGTGTCAGTATTAACTGTGAAGTTGTGACTCACTAGTCCAGTTCGGCAGTAATACTGAGCACTGTTCACCTGGTATTAACTAATAAGTCAAGAACAGTCTTAGTGTGTTTAACGCAAGCTGACAAAGATTATATCTAATCGACATCTGCATTGAATGACTCAAAGGAGCATTAATGCCAGACCGACCTCAAGTTCGATGAAAACTAAAAGCGCTTGTCTAGCCTAAGGCTAGTCACTTTGTAGCATCCCAAATTTGCTAATAAGGCTTGGGGCCTTGATTATTGTGCCTGGAGGGCAATAAGTGATTTATTATTATTATATGTGAATTTGATGGGTATGTGATTAGAAATGCATGTTTAGGTGAATTAAATATGCATGTAGGCCCCGTTTGGTTATTAGGGGCATGTTTGTAATTTTAGCCTGTTGAGGGCATAAATGCAATATATGTGATATTTGTGATATATTGGCGATATATTTATGATGCACGATCCGAGACAGTCCTAGGGAGCGATTTAGCTAGAAAGTCACAACGGGGTCAAATACCCGACTCGGGAGGAGCTTAGGGGTATTTCGGGGATATTATAATGTGTTCGGGAATTATTTAATAGCAGGTAGTAATTAAGTAATGGTTGGGATATGTCGGGATTAATAAGGATTTATTAGACTACTCGAGGACTTAGCGAGGTATGACAAATGACTAAATTGCCCTTGGGTTACCTAAGGGGTCAGAATAAGTTTTAGGGGCAATTGTGTCTTTTAGTAAGGGATATTCTTGGGTTTACTTGGCTGATTAAAGGCTCTAGAAGGGGTTAGGAGGAAAGGAAAATAAACAGAAGGAAAGCAGTCTGAAGGAAGCTCTCTCTCTCTCTAAAGTCGGCTCCCTCTCTCACTAAGCTAGGGAAGATTTTTCTTGCTGAAAGTCAAGGGAGGAGCTTGAGGATTGAAGGAAGTGGGGTCTAGAAGTAGTTAGCATTAGCTGAGGATCAAAACTATTCTGGAGGTAAGGATCTAAGCTCGAATTTTGTTTAATTTTCTTCTGTTTTTGCTTAAGTTTGAGGGGTTAAAGCTTAGATAATTGAACTTGAGTTATGGTAGGATTTTGGTTGGTTTTTCTGGGCATATGTGCTGCTTAAAGTGTATTAGGATGATTATGGGACTCAATTATGTTATTGGGGTGCGTTTGGGATGATTTCCAGGGGAGTTAGCTTGTGAAAATTGCATGGAATTTCTGGGTTTCGAGGTTGAGTCGCGGCCCTATTCTTCAGCGCCACGACCCGCTTGAGTTTATAGGCTAGTGGGGCTTCAGGAAATTTCCCAGGCACCACGGCGTAAGGTTTGGGCACCGCGGCCCTAGGCTGGCAGATGTGAGGCAATTTTGCCTCTGTCTTGGGGCGCGCCGCGGCGCTTAAGGGAGGCTAAGCCGCGACCCAAAAGTGGATTTTTGGCAAAATGAGGGTTTTTAGCTTGGGAACTTGAACGTTAAAGCTCGGGAAGGTTTCTACTACCCAGTTTGGTAGAAACCAAGGTCCCGGAGGTTAGAATTATGTCTTGGAACTATTTAATGGATTAGAATATGATGGTTGATTATTATTCATGCGTTGTGACTAGGATTTCTTCAAGGCTCGGGTTAGGGGACTGTGCTCGTGATCGCGGTGCGCGGATAGCTCGCGACACAGGTAAGAAAACTGCTGTACCCGTATAGCTTGTATTGCAGGGCATGGCCCCATATGATTGACTTGTAGGGCGTAACCCCTTTGGTTGAGTTTATTAATGTTTAAGTATATGTTTAGTTATGCTATGTGTGCATATATGTGAATGAATGGCAAGAATCGGGAACGGTGAAGGCCTAGAGCGGCAAGGCCGAGAACGGCAAGGGGCCGAGAGCAGCGTTTAGCACGCGGAGTGCAAGTTGCCAGAGCGAGACCCTAAAGGATACCTGGGATATCCTCACAGTGTGGACCGCGAACCCAGGGCCTGGGATGGCATGGCCGTATGTGGTTAGCCTGATGATGGCTTGTTTATATGTTAAGTGTTTAATATGCATATGTTATCTGCTTGTGAGGGTTTTCTTGCTGGGCTTCAGCTCACGGGTGCTCTGTGGTGCAGGTAAGGGCAAGGGGAAAGTTGACCAGCCATGAGTACGGAGAGCGTGAAGCGACGCGTACATGTTTGGCTTGCCTGGCTGCCACGGCCAGGGGTATTTTGGGAGATGGTTGTACTAAACCTAGATTTTTTCGTTTATTCGACTTTTATCATATTTTTGAGTTGTAAATATTTTTAAACAATATTTTGGGATCCCAAATGTTAAATGCTTTATGTTTTTCAATGAATGGAATTATTTTCAAAAGATAAGACTCTGATTATGGTTTAATCACACTTTTGCCTTAAAACCTCGATTAGCGAATTAATTGCACATTTTGAACTCACTTAGTAACGGCTCTAAGGCAGTAGGACGTTACAACTTGGTATCAGAGCGAGCCAAGGTTTATGGTTTCTGGAGATTGACCGAACATGTACGCTCGCTGTCAGTGATAAGCTCGACTCAAGGTTGGTTGGTAATAATTGACTTATATGCTTGAATATGTGCTTGAATGCCCTATTTGCATGCTTACTTTATATAGAGCATGATGAATGAGTTAACATATGCATGATGCCAGGGCATGGCCTGTTGTGTGTTATATGCTATCTGTATGTTATATGGATTGTTTTTTTTGGTTGGCTGATGTGATTGGGAGGTGGTTTTGGATGTTGTTATCTTTCCTGATGAGTGGCGTCATTGATTGCAGGCATATTGTTTTGATGCCTCGATAATCATCTAGACTCTTTGGCAGTAGGGCCAAGGATGACAACCAGGGTCAGGACCCTCCACCTGCCCCATAGAATTGGCAACAAATTTTTGCCGAAATGGAAGCAAGACTGCAACGAACAGAGGAAGAACTTTGACAGTTGAGACAGCAGGCCCCTCCATAGGTCACTGGGTTGCCAGCTCAACAGGTTGTGGCGCCAGTGTCGGTTCAGCCTGTTATGGAGAACAGGTGGGAACCTTTGTATGAGAGGTTCAGGAAATAGCATCCTCCCACCTTAGAGGGTGGACCAGACCCACTACGGGCAGAGCAATGGATGAATATGGTTTCCTCTATCCTGGATTTCATGAGGGTTGAGGGGAACAAGAGGGTAGCTTGTGCTAGCTACATGTTCTGAGAGGATGCCCGCATCTGTTGGGATGTAGTAGTTTAGAGGAGGAATGTGATAGTGATGACTTGGGAAGAGTTCAGGAACATTTTTAATGAGAAATATTATAGCATTGCAGTCCGAGCTGCGAAGGTTGACGAGTTTATCAACCTGACTCAGAACCGGTTGACCGTGACAGAGTATGCTCTGAAATTTGACCGATTGGCAAAGTTTGTGCCAGATTTAGTGCCGACAAATGCGGCAAGAAGAGACAAATTTGTACGGGGATCGAACGTTATGATCACCCGTGATGTGAAGATTACTTTAGATCCAGAGACTACTACCTATGCTCAGGTTGTGGACAAGGCCCTTACAGCTGAGGGGGTCGAGGACCAGATTTGGAGAGAAAGCGATGTTAAGCATGATGCCAGGAGGACAGTGCCTCCTTTTATTAGATCCAGTCGGGGTAGTGGCTCCAGTGAGCAGAAGAGAAAGGTCCCAGATTCTTTTGTTTCTCCTAACTCGGATAGGAGGGCACGGGGTGCTTTTGGTGGCCGACAGGGCGGAGGTGACAACTAGAGGAGTTTTCCAGTGTGTCCTCGGTGCCGGCGGCGTCATCAGGGAGAGTGCAGGATTAGGGCCTACTTTGTTTGTGGGAGTGCCAATCATCTGAAGAAGGACTACCCACAAGCCAGGAAAGAGGAGCCGAAGCAGGGCGACAGTCTTGCTCCTGCCAGGGTGTTCGCTTTAACTCAGACTGAGGCAGAGGCTAGCCCTTCGGTTGTGACAGGTCAGATTTCTAGTGTTGGTTCTTCTTATACTACATTGTTTGATTCGGGAGCTACTCATTCGTTTGTGTCTGCTAGAGTGATAGATCAGTTGTGTAGACCTAGTGTTTTGTATGCTAGGGGTTTTCAGACTTTGTTGCCGACTGGGGAACTAGTATTCTCTAGGAGATGGATTAGAGCTTTACTAGTAGAGGTAGATGGTAGGGAGTTGTTTACTGATCTGATTGAGCTTGCGATGGATGACTTCGATATGATCCTAGGGATGGATTCGCTATCAAAGTATGGGGCGACGATTGACTGCAAGCGCAGGATGGTGACTTTTGAACCAGAAGGGGAGGTACCCTTTGTATTTGTGGGGACAGTTAGTGGACCGCGGGTACCCATGATTTTAGCACTGAAGGCTAGAGACCTGATGCAGGAAGGTTGCATAGGATTCCTAGCGAATGTTGTAGATACCTCTAGGGTTGTGTCAATTGGACCAAGGGAGACCAGATTGGTATGTGAGTTTCCAGATTTATTTCCAGCGGACCTGCCAGGGTTGCCACCATGGCGGGAGATTGATTTTGTTATAGAGTTGGCGCCAGGGGCGGAGCCAGTATCTAGGACACCTTACAGAATGGCTCCAGCTGAGCTGAAGGAGTTGAAGATTCAGTTGCAGGAGTTACTGGATTTGGGGTTTATTAGACCGAGTTTCTCGCCATGGGGTGCTCCAGTGTTGTTTGTCAAGAAGAAGGATGGATCTCTTAGGATGTGTATTGACTACAGGGAATTGAACAAGTTGACCATTAAGAACAAGTATCCAGTGCCTAGGATCGACGATTTATTTGACCAGCTACAGGGAAGGATAGTGTTTTCCACGATTGATCTCCGATCAGGTTACCATCATTTAAGGATTAAAGAAGAGGACGTACCAAAGACCGCTTTTTGAATGAGGTATGGACACTATGAATTCCTGGTTATGTCCTTTGGATTAACCAATGCCCCAGCAGCTTTTATGGATATGATGCATAGGGTTTTCAAGGACTATCTAGATAAGTTTGTGATTGTGTTCATCGACAACATTTTGGTGTACTCTCAGTCAGAGACAGAGCATGAGCAGCATCTGCAATTGGTATTGCAGAGGTTGAGGGAACATAGGTTATATGCTAAGTTCAGCAAGTGTGAGTTCTGGTTACCACAAGTTACATTTCTGGGCCATATCGTTATTAAGGAGGGGATTCTGGTTGACCCAAGTAAGATTGAGGCAGTGAGAGATTGGCCTAGACCGAGCAATGTTCCTAAAGTGAGGAGTTTTCTGGGATTGGCAGGATATTATCGGCGGTTTGTTGAGGGGTTCTTTAGGATAGCTATGTTGTTGAGAGAATTGACAAAGAAGAAGATGAAGTATGTTTGGACAGACAGATGTGAGAGCAGTTTCAAGGAGTTGAAGCGGCAACTGATCACCGCGCCAGTGTTGAGCTGCCGACAAATAATGAGAAGTTTGTGGTTTATTATGATGCTTCCAGACAGAGTTTAGGATGTGTGTTGATGCAAGCTGGTAAGGTGATAGCCTACGCATCGAGACAGTTAAAGGAGTATGAGTAGAGATATCTCACGCATGATCTGGAGTTGGCAGTGGTGGTATTCGCACTTAAGATTTGGAGACATTATCTATATGGTGAGAAGTGCGAGATATACACCGACCATAAGAGTTTGAATTACTTCTTTACTCGGAAGGATCTGAATATGCACCAGAGGCGGTGGCTAGAGTTGGTTAAGGATTATGATTGTGATATCCTATACCATCCTGGGAAGGCAATGTAGTGGCTGATGCATTAAGTCAGAAGGGCCCAGGACAGTTGTACAGTTCGAGGCAGATATCCAATAAGTTAGCGGAGGAGATGACCAGAGCGGGAATAGATTTGGTGGTTGGTCGGTTAGCCAACATCACTCTTCAGTCTACACTCCTTGAGAGAATCAAGGAGGCGTAGGGGAAGGATTCCCAGTTGAGAGGTCACGGGGAGAATGTCTTAGTCGGAGCGGCTAAGGACTTTTCTATCTCGGAGATGGGGTTACTGAAGTACAAGGGTCGGATCTGTGTTCTGATGGATTCTGATATCCAGCGAGAGATCTTAGATGAATCACATACCACTCCCTATTCCTTACATCCAGGTACGACGAAGATGTACCAAGATCTGAGAGCTTTGTATTGGTCGTCGGGCATGAAGAGGGATGTAGTGGATTATGTGGCCAAATACTTAACTTGTCAGCAGGTCAAGGCTGAACATCAGAGGCCAGCAGGGTTGTTGCAGCCTCTGGGAATTCCAGAGTGGAAGTGGGAAGATATCACCATGGACTTCGTGGTTGGTTTGCCAAAGACTGTGGGACAGCATGACTCGGTGTGGGTGATTGTGGATAGGTATACCAAGTCTGCCCACTTTTTACCTGTCAGGACGACTTATACTATGGAACAATATGCTGAGTTATATGTGAAGGAAATTATTCGACTTCATGGGGCTCCAAGGTTGATAGTATCCGACAGGGACCCCACCTTCACCTCCAAGTTTTGGGAGAGTCTGCAGAGGGCTATGGGCACGCAGTTACGGTTTAGTACCGCTTATCATCCTCAGATAGATGGACAATTTGAGAGGACGATTCAGATATTGGAGGACATGCTACGAGCCTGTGTGTTAGAATTTGGGGGATCTTGGAGTAAGTATCTCCCTTTGATTGAGTTCTCGTACAACAATAGTTATCAGGCGACTATCGGAGTGGCTCCGTATGAGATGCTTTATGGGAGGAAGTACAGGTCACCTATCCATTGGGATAAGATGAGTGAGAGGAGTTATTTGGGTCCTGAGATGGTTCAGAGGACCAATGAGACGATTGAGAAGATTAGAGCTTGAATGCTCGCCTCCCAGAGTCGTCAGAAGAGTTACTCGGACTTGAGACGCAGAAGCGTAGAGTTTCAGGTCGGTGTCCATGTGTTTCTTAGGGTTTCACCTTTGAGGGGAGTGAAACGGTTTGGTGTTCGGGGCAAGCTGAGCCCTAGGTTTTTTGGCCCCTTCGAGATTCTAGAATGGGTTGGAGAGGTAGCTTACAGGTTGGCGATGCCTCCAGCCTTATCAGGGGTTCATGATGTTTTTCATGTATCCATGCTCCGAAAGTATGTATCTGATTCGACGCATGTACTGAGTTATGAGAATTTGGAGCTGGACCAGGATTTGTCTTATGAGGAGAAGCCAGTTCAGATTCTTGATCGGAAGGATAAAGTCTTGCGGAGCAAGACCATTGCCTTGGTGAAAGTGGTGTGGAGGAACAGCAAAGTTGAGGAGGCTACATGGGAACTTGAATCAGAGATGCGGGAGCAGTATCCCGACTTGTTCAGGTAATTTCAAGGATGAAATTTCTGTAAGGAGGGGATAGTTGTAGCATCCCAAATTTGCTAATAAGGCTTGGGGCCTTGATTAGTGGGCCTGGAGGGCAATAAGTGAATTATTACTATTATTATAAGTGAATTTGATGAGTATGTGATTAGAAATGCATGTTTAGGTGAATTAAATATGCATGTGGGCCCAGTTTGGTTGTTAGGGGCATGTTTGTAATTTTAGCCCGTTGAGGGCATAAATGCAATATATGTGATATTTGGGATATATTTGTGATGCACGATCCGATACAGTCCTAGGGAGCGATTTAGCTAGAAAGTCACAACGGGGTCAAATACCCAGCTCGGGAGGAGCTTAGGGTTATTTCGAGGATAGTATAATGTGTTCGAGAATTATTTAATAGCAGGTAGTAATTAAGTAATGGTTTGGATATGTCAGGATTAATAAGGATTTATTAGACTACTCGAGGACTTAGCGGGGTATGACAAATGACTAAATTGCCCTTGGGTTACCTAAGGGGTTAGAATAATTTTTAGGGGCAATTGTGTCTTTTAGTAAGGGATATTCTTGGGTTTACTTGGCTGATTAAAGGATAGAAGGGGTTAGGAGGAAAGGAAAATAAACAGAAGGAAAGCAGTCTGAAGGAATCTCTCTCTCTCTCTAAAGTTAGTTCTCTCTCTCACTAAGCTAAGGAAGATTTTTCTTGCTGAAAGTCAAGGGAGGAGCTTGAGGATTGAAGGAAGTGGGGTGTAGAAGTAGTTAGCATCAGCTGAGGATCGAAACCATTCTGGAGGTAAGGATCTAAGCTCGAATTTTGTTTAATTTTCTTCTATTTTTGCTGAAGTTTGAGGGGTTAAAGCTTAGATAATTGAACTTGAGTTATAGTAGGATTTTGGTTGGTTTTTCTAGGCATATGTGCTGCTTAAAGTGTATTAGGATGATTATGGGACTCAATTCTGTTGTTGGGGTGCGTTTGGGATGATTTCCAGGGGAGTTAGCTTGTGAAAACTGCATGGAATTTATGGGTTTCGGGGTTGAGCTGCGGCCTTGCTCATCAGCGCCGCAGCCCGCTTGAGTTTATAGGCTAGTGGGACTTCAGGAAATTTCCCAGGCGTTGTGGCGCAAGGTTTGGGCGCCGCGACCCTAGGCTGGCAGATGTGAGGCAATTTTGCCTCTGTCTTGGGGCACGCCGCGACGCTTAAGGGAGGCTGAGCCGCGACCCAAAAGTGGATTTTTGGCAAAATGAGGGTTTTTAGCTTGGGAACTTGAATGTTATAGCGCGGGAAGGTTTCTACTACCCAGTTTGGAAGAAACTAAGGTCCCAAAGGTTAGAATTATGTCTTGGAACTATTTAATGGATTAGAACGTGATGGTTGATTATTATTCATGCGTTGTGACTAGGATTTCTTCAAGGCTCGGGTTAGGGGACTGTGCTCGTGATCGCGGTGCGCGGATAGCTCGCGACACAGGTTAGAAAATTACTATACCCGTAGAGCTTGTATTGCAGGGCACGACCCTATATGATTGTTGTAATGCCCCGGATTCCCTAATATGGTTTAATGGCTGGATTAGTAGGCCGGGAGGGCCATAACTGTTTAATTATGCCATTAAATGTGTTTATGCATGTTCATGAGAATTATATTATAATGTGATGTTAAATGCATGCATGTGAGTCCACATTTGTTTACAGGGGTGTGTTGGTGATTTGGCCCGTTGAGGGTATAATTGTATATTTGTTTGCGTGTCAATGATATATATTGTGAGGCCACATTATAATGTGGATTGGTTCAAGTATTTCGGCATGAGACGATCTTTAGATATGATTTATCGGTTTGGTCATAATAGGTTTAAGCTCGAGGCTCGGGGTGAGTCTCGGGGTGTTTTTAAGGATTAGAGCGTTACCGAGAATTATAGGGTAACGAGATATGAATTATTGGTGTTTGTGAATATTGAGATTAGCGGGAATTGGGAAGCGTTAATTATGATTAACGGGATAAGTAGAAAGTACCAATTTTACCCTTGAAATGATTTTAGAAGCCTTAAGTGACTTAGGGGCATTTTAGTCATTTGGGTTTGGATTTATATGACTTTAGATGGTTGTAGAACAAAACATAGCAAAACAGGGTTTGTCTTTCTCCTTCCCGTACATCATTCTCCTCCATCTTTCCTTTGGAGTTTTTGAGCTCAAAGTGGGGTTTCAAGCTAGGAAATCAAGGGGCTGGGTTTGTGGACTTGGTTCAGCCATTGAAGGAGGTTCAAACTCGGATTTGAGGTGAGTTCAGCCATAAGTTTTTGGTTTGTACTCTGTTTTCTTTTAGTTTTTCAGCCTATGATTTCTTTATGATAGTTTGGATTTGTGGAGGTTTTGATTGAAGTTTAGCTTGGGTTTTGATGAGGGTGAGTTATAGGTGATGTTTAGAGGTTGAATTGAGTGTTTGGAGGAGGTTTGGAGCTGGTTTGAAGGTTTGGTTCCAAGGGAAAACGCAGGGAAGATTTCAGCTGGTGCTTGTTGTTTTGCGAAATGAGCCGCGGCCTGGCTATGGTGTGTCGCGGCCTAAGTTTGCTTCTGGGGTAAAAATGCCTCTGTCAGGGAGGTGAGTTGCGGCATGGTTGTGGTGAGTCGCGGCCCGTCAGGGCATTTTTGGCCAGAATTGTATTTTTAGCTTGGGGATTCAAGCCTTAGGCCTCGGGGTCGAACCTATTACCCGGTTGAGTAGTGTTTGATGTCTCGGAGGCTGGGTTTTGTTTTGGGAACCCTTTGTTATCATTTTCATTGATGAATCCTATATTTTGGTTATGACCAGGTGACCATCAAGGAATTTAAAGATTGATTGTTCTCAGGGGTCGTTCTTATAATAACTTTCACTCGAACCAGAGGTAAGAAAACAGTGTATGAATACAGTTGCACCCTGTATGTGTATATGACATGCATGGTTTGTTGTTGAAGCATGTTGGTTGATATATGTGGACATGGATTGCATATTAAATGCTAGTGAATGTTGATTACTTGTTTATGGCACTGACTAGTCAGGGACACTGACCCAAGAGTCAGAAATGGCAGAGCGTTATGAACGCCGGGCCAAGTGAAGATTAGATCTAATCGATATCAGCATTGAATGGCTCTATGGCATTAATGCTGGACCGACCCTAAAGTCGATGAACTTATAAGCGCTTGAATAGTCCATGCTAGTAATCAAAGCCAGGGCATACGGCCCCGGTGACTGGTGTCACATGGCTGGGGAATAATGTTCCAAGGTTATGACTCTATGGTCATGAGGAAGGTTATGTTGGTGACCATTCACCATACACCTATCCTGATCAAACTTATGAAAGAACCACTTATCAGTTAAGCCCTGGTGACCCTATCGTCACATGGCTAAAGGGAGCTGTACCCACTTTTGTGACTTTTGCTACTGTCACCTATCTGTTTTGGACTGATAATCCTGAATGATTATTATGATCATTGTTGATATTATATCATGCTTTATTGTGTTTTCTTGCTGGGCCTTGGCTCATGGGTGCTATGTGGTGCAGGTAAAGGGAAAGAGAAGCTCACCCAACCTTGAGTGGAGAGCTTAGGTGGTGCTGTGTACATATTTGGCCGCTTGACCACCACGGTCAGGGAGTTCTCAGAGGGACTAGGGGTTTACCTTATTTTTGCCGCTTAGGTCGACGGGGTTTGTAAATTTGAAACAGTAGCGACCATTTTGTATTGTAAACAACTTATAAACGTTTTGAATGACTCATGAGCAGTTTATTTACTTAATGAAATGTATCCTTTCCTTTTTACTGGTTTTTCACCTTAACCTGATAATAACACTTAGATCACGTTTTTAACCAAATGACTCGGGTAGCGAGTCAAATTTCCGGTTCACTGTTCACCGTAACTGTTCTGGGGTAACCAGGGCGTTACAATTGTGTTGCAGGGCATAGCCCCTTTAGTTGAGTTTATTCATGTTTAAGTATATGCTTAGTTATATTATGTGTGCATATATGTGAATGAACGGCAAGAGCTGGGAACGGTGAGGGTCGAGAACGACGAAGGCCGAGTGCGGCAAGGCTGAGAACGGCAAGGGGCCGGAAGCAGCGTTTAGCACGCGGAGTGCGAGTTGCCAGGGTGAGACCCTAAAGGATACCTGGGATATCCTCACAGTGTGGACTGCGAACCCAAGGCCTGGTAAATTTCCTGGGACGGCATGGTCGTATGTGGTTAGCCTGATGATGGCTTGTTTATATGTCAAGTGTTTAATATGCATATGTTATCTGCTTGTGAGGGTTTTCTTGCTGGGCTTCGGCTCACGGGTGCTCTGTGGTGCAGGTAAGGGCAAGGGCAAAGTTGACTAGCCATGAGTACGGAGAACATGAAGCGACGCATACATGTTTGGCCTGCCTGGCTGCCACGGCCAGGGGTATTTTGGGAGATGGTTGTACTAATCCTAGATTTTGTCGTTTAGCCGACTTTTATCGTATTTTTGAGTTGTAAATATTTTTAAACAGTATTTTGGGATCCCAAATGTTAAATGCTTTATGTTTTTTAATGAATGGAATTATTTTCAAAATATAAGACTCTGATTATGGTTTAATCACACTTTTGCCTTAAAACCTCGATTAGCGAGTTAATTGCACGTTTTGAACTCACTTAGTAACGCCCTTAAGGTAGTAGGGCATTACACACTTAGAGCTAGGGCCAGACAGCCCCAATGACTGTTTATTCACATGGCTATGGGTGCTGAGCCCCATAGTGACTTGCTCATCAGTCACTCATCTGATTAGAGCCATGGCCAGAAAGCCCAGGTGACTATTTTGTCACATGGCTATGGGTACTGAGCCCTATAGTGACTTGTTCGTCAGTCACTCATTATGGTTCAACAGAACCTCAAAATGATATTCACTCATCTACTCATGGCTATAAGCTCTGTATGATTATAATGATCATTATTCGCATGGCTGTGGGTGCTGAGCCCCGTGGTGACTTGCTTGTCAGTCACTCATTATGGTTAACGGAACCACCAGTGTTAAATCACTCATCTGATTAGAGCCAGGGCCAGAGAGCCCAGGTGACTGCTTCGTCACATGGTTGTGGGTGCCGAGCCCCGTAGTGACTTTCTCGTCAGTCACTCATCTGATTAGGATTGACTTGATAGTAATCCATTCAGGAGGGCAGGATTCCTTATCCTAGATACCCCATCATTATCTGAACTTATTTGCATGCTTAAATAGGGCTATAACTACTAGGCATGCACATTATGATTTGATGACATGTTATTACTGTTCATGAGCATATTGAGTTTTCTTGCTGGGCTTCGGCTCACGGGTGCTATGTGGTGCAGGTAAAGGCAACAGTAAGCTGGACCATCCTTGAGTTAGAGAGCTTAGGTAACGATGTGTACATATGCGGCTTCTCGACCTCCACGGCCGAGGATTGAAAGAGGAACTAGGGTTAAACCCTGTTTTGCTGCTTAGATCGGCTGGTTGTAAATATTTTCTTATAATGAACCTCTAAATTATATTTTTTAGATCTCAATGTATACAGTAAACGTTTTAGTGAAACGTTATATCTTAACCAAAAAAATTAATCCCTAAACCGCTAATCATACTTAGTTACATGATTATGTCCAAATGACTCGATTAGCGAGTTTAGCACTGTTTAAAAGGCACACTGTAACGGTCCCTGGAGTTTAGGGCATTACATCAAAGCTCAAGTTGTTTTCAAACCAGTGAAGTTGAATCGCCCATGGAGACCAAGGACAAAAAGAATTCCTTGGAGAGGGGAGTTTCCAAATGAGAAGATTAATTATGCACCTGAATCATCATCAAAGAAAGGAAAGAGAAAGGTTTCGCATGTTGAAGGGGAAAAAAAGCAATGAAAGTGTTCCAATTGTGGATGTTATGGACACAACAAAACCACAAGCAAGAAATGATTTATTTATTTTGGACTTGGATTAATATGTAATGTTTTGATAATTTTGTGTAGTTTTAAATGTTATGTTTTAGATATGATGTATGGAAAAATTCAGATAGGTTGTACAAATTCTAGGCTGGTTGTTGAAAATATAGACTGGTAGTCGAAAAATTCAGACTAGTGGTCGCAATTCCAGACTGGTTGTTAATATTTTTATAATAGATGTTGAAATTTTTAAACATGTTATTGAAATATATAGACTGGTAGTCGAAAAATTCAAACAAGTGGTCGAAATTCCAAACTGGTTATTAATATTTTTAGACCAGATGTCAAAATTTTTAAATAGGTTGTTGAAATATATAGACTGATAGTCGAAAAATTCAGACAAGTGGTCGAAATTCCAGACAAGTTATCGAAATATAAAGACTGGTTGTTGAAAAATAAACAATTAGATCAATTTAACAACTACAAAGTGTTTATTACAATCTAATACTATGGGTTAATATAATTAAAGCAACTTATTATGTTATTATGAAGGTTGATTAAGATATCTACCACTCAATCCTCAGTCATCATGTGATCCTAATTAACAAAGTTTTGTTTGGAAAACAATAATTGGAATAAAATAATTGTGATATGCACTTTTATATAGCATTTATGAGCTTTTTTTTTTTTACATTTTCACACTTTTAGACAAGTGGTCGAAACATTCAGACAAGTTGTCGAAATATAAAGACTGGTTGTCGAATATATACACTAGTTGTCGAAAATAAACAATTAGATAAATTTAACAACTACAAAGTGTTCATTATGTTCTAATACTATAAATTGATATAATTAAGGCAACTGATTATGATATTATTAAGGTTGATTAGGATATCTACCACTCAATCATCTTAGTAGTTTGACTAGGATATGTACCACTCAACCCTCAATCATCATGTGATCTTAATTAACAAAGTTTTGTTTGGAAAACATTAATTAGAATCCAATAATTATGACATTCACTTTTATATAGCATTTTTTTAGCTTTTTTTTTTTGGACATTTTCACACTTTTAGTAGGTAGTCGAAACATTAAGACAAGTTATCAAAATTACGAGACAGGGAGACGAAATTTCAGACTAACAGTCAAAATATCAAACTAGCAATCAAAATTATGAGACAAGGAGTCAAAATTACAAGACAAAGTCAAAATTTTAGACACTCTGTCGAAATTTAAGACTACTTGTCGAAATTAATAGACAACCTGTCGAAGTTATCAGACAACCTATCGAATTCTTAAACAATTAGTCTAAATATCAATTTGGAAATGGAAATTGATACAACCATTACTTGAAATTCTAGTCATATTAGTTTGAAACATAAATATCCAATACATCAAAATACATCCTATGGATCCCAATCCTTATTGTAGATTTCACATACCATTTTTTGTCGAAAGAAGACAATATTTTCATCGTGAACATAATTGATGTTTAGCCTGTAAATGTCGAACCCGATATGCTTGATAGCAAATATTGCGCAATCTCCACTGCATAAAGCAATTTATTATTAGATGGGTCCTCCAAAATTAATCAAAGCACATATATAGACAAGTTTAAGTACTTGGATTGGTCTTGAGGAATGTCAAATAGCCTTCAACATGTAAATGGCTCAGGAATTTTGTGAAGACGACCCATAAACTTGCAACATTGACGAAGCAAGTATGGTATCATACACCAAATGGCTCCAAGTGTTTGATCAATTTTCGTTCAACTGTGAGGTTTATATTACTATCAAACACTACAATCTCCAACTTAACCGCCAATAACACCCAATGCTTGCCTTCAATATTTAGTGGCATGTAAAATGTGTGAGCATTGTCCCATGTCTTTCCTCTAAGCGACTTATCACCATTAACATACTGAATAAAAACATCATCAAACACAAATTCCTTGTAATTGTTACCTAAATTGAACTTCTCCCAGTGTCCACAAAGCCACTGAGAAAAAATTCATGACAACATTCTGATCAAAGAGGTCATCATACTTATGTGATCTTTATCTCATGCACCATAAAGCCTCATCTATATGTTGCATTTCAATATAAAGGCTAGCATAAGAAATTCACGGTTAATATGAGTAAGAACAAGTAAAAATAAAAGACAATCATACTAACATTAGTAGATGGCCATGTTGTTGGGGTTAATAACTGCTCAAAGTATTTTCTTTGGTAGTTGTCAGTTCCACAGTTATTTAACATGTTGTACACATCAAAAATTTTAAACAGGGTTAGGCCTGTTAAAAAAAACAATAATGCAAGGAAAAATAATAAACTAAAGTATGATAAGAATAATGAAAGGAAGATACATTTTGTGTTGTTCTTATTGAACCATTTCATAAAATGTATCTTCCTTGTGCTCGTCAATCTTGTGAAACGGATCAAATTTTCATACATTACATTTTCTAAATTAACAAAAGGGTCAATCAAGTCATCAGATTTATCATTCAAAAACTCAAACTGCTTAAAGTATGGTTGGCACTTCTCAAACTTTGATGCATGAAGGATATTATGTAAGTCAATCTGGCAAACAATCATACAACAATCAAATTTACCTTATCTATATTTAAATTTAATTCACAAATCAGCATAAGAGTAATTTTTACTTATGGTGCCATTGGCAAGCATCAATGCATGAGTAATCTATTTATATTCGGGCTCTTTTGCTTCCCAATGTAAGCAACGAGGAGTCGATTTGCAAATAACTTGCCTAGTAAATGTATTGCTTCATAAATCCAAACCTACAAAACCAAAAATAAAAAGTGATAAATTAGATAAACTAAAGACAAAGACATTAATTTTTAAATTAAAATATATTAAACTACTAACATGAAAAATGTAAGGAAAACTATTTAGTGTGTACAATTCTTTGGTCTTTTTCCCACAACATTTTTTTTGGTATTGAAGAGACTTTTTCTTCAAATTTACATCCTTCAAATGATTTAATGTGAAATTATAACATTCTCTACCCCATGGGTATTTATTAAAGACATCTAAGTCCTCCACAATACACATGTTCTCCTCCCCTATAGCACGCCATGACTCCTGCGCAAGCACTACTCCTTCCAAGCAGTATAGCAAAGTAATCCTTAAATGATCCCAATTTTTTTTAATATATTGCTTCTTTTTTTCAACTCCTTTGTAAGATTTTTTTTCATTCATATTCACAAATATATTTTCCAAATCTTTTAGAGTAATTTTCCCTTTCACTTCACTAAAATAACTAAAATACTCTTTTTTCAGCTTGTTGCCATTTTTAAGATCACTAATGTTTGGGTCATTGTATTCTCTACAATTAAAGTCACTAATCAATGCAAATTCGTGCTGAAAACCTAACAGGCTAATCACTAATACTAAACCACATCTCATTCTCTTTCTTAGTTTGTACATGCCTTAGTAAAAAAAATGGATCATCTGTTTACTACTTTTAGCTAGATCAATTAGTTCCAAAAGATGACCAAAACATGAAGCTTTGAATGCTTCCAAATCTTCATGATAAAGTAAGGATCTTATACTCTTCAACACTTGTATCTTGTAAGATACAAACATACGAGTTGCAAAATGCTCATTCTCCATCAATATTGGTTTCAATGATGGTATGTCTGAAGATTTCAACTATAAAATTAAAAATTTATGATCAATATCCTATTCTTATATATTAAAAAATAATTGACATAGTCTCTCTTATAATCTTAACAATCCTCAAAATACAATCATCACACATAATCAAATAAAAATAACAATCAACCAATAATATGCCTAAATATCAATCATTCTATTCTATTTATTAAAATATACATATACATGCACACCAATCAAATGAGCTTTTTTAGTTGTTTCTTCTACTACTTGTGTTGGGGGAGATGGTGCTCTCATTGGAGACTTTTCAGTGGCTTATTCTATGACTTTTGTTAGTGGAGACGATGATTTTGTTGGAGACTTTTCTAGACCTTGGTCTACTTCATGAGATGGCATTGTGGATGAAGAACTTGAAAAATTCAGACACCATTTTACCTATAATATAAATTTACATTCATTTATATGTCAACAATCTCACCCAAATTCAGCCATATAATAAGCAATTTGCCCCTATAAATTATAACGGTGATGGGAAATCAAAAAATTTCATGCATTATGCCTATTCCAGTAACTATCCCAATTGATTTATTCAGAATTCACAATTCAATCCAGAAAACCAATCAAAATTGCAACACATTATGTACAAATAATTGATATCAAACCCAAATCATCACAGTTTTCTTATATCATTAAAATAATATATTCATAGCTATCATTCTATTTAATATAAACAAAGAGAATGAGATTATTGCAAGCTAACAAGTTTATGAAATGGGAAGAGATTTCATGTACCTCAGAGAGCAGTGGAGTCACTAGTTTCGGCCTAAAGCTCCACCATAAATTGCTATGCCATCCTGGGGTCGGGTCGCACGTCGTGGGTCTGAAGAGAGAAACTTCTACCAAAAGGAGGGATGGACGAAAACGTGGGTCTGTGGTCGTGGGTTTGTGGGTCGCATGTGCGGAGTGGGTGAAGGAGAAAAGGGGTCTTCATCTTGGTACTATCATTGATGTCGCGGGGACTGTAACACCCTACTTCCTTAGAGTCGTTACTAAGTGAGTTAAAAAAGTGCCATTAGCTCGCTAATCGAGGTTTTAGGTCAAAAGTGTGACTAAACTAAGACAAAATTTGTTTAAAGACATTAAACATAAAATATTTGGTTATTCATTAAAAACATAAAGAGTTATACATTTGGGATCCCAAAATACCGTTTAGAAAATACTTTACATCTCAAAATACATTTAAGGTCGACTTAGGCGACAAAACAACTGTTACAGTACATTTTCCAAAAAAAAACCCTGGTCGTGGCAGCCAGGTAGGCCAAACACGTACCCGTTGCTCCATGCTCTCCATACTCATGGTTGGTTGACCTTTCCTTTGCCCTTACCTGCACCATAGAGGCACTCGTAAGCTGAAGCCCAGCAAGAAAACTCAACACAAAACAAATAACACATGCATATCTATCAACAACATATAAGAAAGCAGCCAACAGGCTAAACACATAGTGGCCATGCCGTCTCAGGCGCTTTACCAAACCCTAGGTACGTGGTCTTCACCGAGAGGATGACTCCAGCATCCTAGGAGGGTCTCGCCTTAACGGTCTGCACTCTGCATGCTCAACACCGTTCCCGGCCCCTTGCCGTACTCAGCTTTGCACTCCGCGTGCTCAACGCCGTTTCCGGCCCCTTGCCGTACTTGACTTCCTGTCGTTCTCGACCTTCGCCATTCATTCACAAATATGCACTACATAGCATAGTATCAACAAATATTTAAACATATACTAAACATAAACAATAGGGCTACGCCCTGCAATTCAATCACATAGGGCCATGCCCTACAATACAAACAATAGGGCCACGCCCTGCTCTATGGGTACAATAGTTTTCTTACTTGTGTCCCAAGCTATCTGAGCACCGCAATCCCGAGCACAGTCCTCTAACACGAACCTCGTTGAAAACCTAGTCACAACATATTTATAATAGCCATCCATCAAGTTATAGTCCAATAAATAGCTTCAAGACATAAATCTAGCCTCCGAGACCTTGGATTCTACCAAACTGGGTAGTAGAAACCTTCCCGAGCCTTAACATTTGAGTTCCCGAGCTAAAAACCTTTAAACAGCCAAAATTCTGCATTTGGGCCGCGGTCCAGCTCCCCTTAAGGGTCGCGACGTGCCCTAAGTCAGAGGCAAAATGGCTCTCTACTGAGAGACACGGACCGTGGCGCATAAACCTTGCACCGCGGCGCCTGGGCAACATTCTGAGGTCCCCTGGCCTATAAACTCAAGCGGGCCACAACTCGAGCCCGAAACCCATAAATTACCTCCATTTTTTAGACTTCTAAATCCCCTACAAATCAACCCAAACCTATGCTAAAGCCAAAATTCAACCCCAAATCACTTATACCAAACTCAGAGCAGCACATAATCTTAAAGAAACTAAACAAAATCCTACTACAACTCAAATTCCATCATCTAAGGTTCCAACCCCCAAAACTCCAACAAAACAAAGGAAACGCAACAGAAAACCAGTTCTGATTCTTACCTTTGAGATAGTTTCAGTCTGAACTAATTCCTCAACTCTTCAAGCTTGCACTCCACCAATTCTTTAGCCCAACTCCTCAAGCTTTCTCCGAAATTCCCAAGCTCCCAAGAGAGAAAGTGTGAACTGAAAAAAGAGAGAGAGAGAGAGTTAAGAGAGACTATCTGATTTTGCTTCTTTCTTTCCCCTTCCAGAATGTGTTAGAGACTGAGGGTAACCCAGCTGCCTAAGTCCCAAAATGCCTAAAACACCCCTAGGCTTATCCTCAACCCTTTAATGCCACCAAGGGCAATTCCGTCATTTGCCAAATCTCGCTAATTCCTTGAGTGTTCCCATAAATCTCTGTTTAATGCCGACACATCCAGATCATTACTAAACTACTACCCGTTACTCGATAAATCCCGAACGCATATAACATTCCCAAAATACCCCTAGGCTCCTCTCGAGCTGGGTATTTAACTTCGTTGTGACTTTCTAGCTAAACTGCTCCCTAGGACCGTCTTGGATCGTGCATCACAAATATATCACCACTCACTCGTGGTATCAATCACAATATACACAAATATTGCATTTATGCCCTTAACGGGCTAAATATTACAACTATGCCTCAATAGCCAAATGGGACCCACATGTATATTTAATTCACCTAAACATGCATTTCTAATCACATAATCATCAAATTCATATATTAACGTAATTAAATCAATTATTTCCCTCCTGGCATTCTAATCAATGCTCTAAGCCTTATTAGCAAATTTGGGATGCTACAGGGATGAGGGGAGGCTTTGCTCGGCTAAGGGGTTGGCTTCCTATCGATTTAGGGCTTCTATGTTCTGTTTTGTTTTTTCTTTAATATTTGGAAAAGAAAAATAATTTCTGTCAATAAATAAAATAAATGGTATTTTAGTAAAACTATATCCCTTCAATAACAAAATATGCCATTTAACTAAAAACTATGTAAACTAGGCCAAAATGCAAATTTTACTATAAAAAAATGTCATTTTGCCAAAACACCCTAATAATAATAATAAGGGTCATTTGGCAAAATGACTTATTTTTTAAAGTGATTTTGCAATATAGCCTAGTTTTAATAATTTTTTGCAAAATGACATCTCATAATTTAAACAGATAGTCGAAAATTTAGACAGGTGGTTGAAAAATTCAAATAGCCGGTCGAAAATTTTAAACAACAAGTCAAAAAATTTAGACAACTGGTCGAATTTTAGACAAAGATCATTTTGTAAAAAAAATTTTAAAAAAAAAGTCATTTTCACCCATTTCTCTAATAATAATAATAAAAGTTATTTAAAATGCAATTATTTTGAAGTACAAGTGCAATTTGGGAATTGTGGGTTATAAAAGGATCCAAAACCCTTGTCTTTCATTTCTAGCGTCTCTCTTACCCTTTTGTAGGGTTTTGGCAGAACAATCTCTCTCAGTTCAGAGCTCAGCCATGGCGACAACCTCTTTATCACGCTCCCTTCCCAAAACCCTAACCCTAGCCTCGTTCATTTCTCGCTCCTTATCCACTTCACCCTCCATTTCCATAGTCCACTCTCGTTCCTCCCTTTCTCTCCTCCACCGGCTCCGCCCTCTCGCCGGAGCCTTCGTCACCCACGGAAACTTCTCTCTTGCCTCGAATCTTCGATGTTTCTCGTCCAATGCGACGTCGTCCTCTCTCAAGGATCCCAACCCTAACTGGTCTAATCGCCCCCCTAAGGAGACGATCCTTCTTGATGGCTGTGACTTTGAGCACTGGCTTGTCGTTATGGAACCACCTGAAGGTGATCCCACTAGAGATGATATCATCGATAGTTACATTAAAACCCTGGCCATGGTCGTCGGCAGGTAACTCTTTTTTCAGTTCCTTTATCTAATTAGTTTAATTTGTTTACTAATGTCATTTGCCGTGTTAAAGTTCTGTTATTGCTTAGTGGATTCTTCTGAACTCGAATGAAGTGTTCTGTTTTTTATTTAGAGTTCGAACTTTTGATTTGTTGTGAGTAGTGGTTTTTCTTTGTTGAGTTATTTTGATTCATTTTGAGTACTTTTAAATATAGGTCTTTTCCAAATGATGTTCTGTTTGTTTTGGTGAGTTATTTTTTTGGGTTCTGGAGGGTTGAAATGTAAAGATTACTAAACTAGAAGGATGTTATTGGGAGAGTGCTTTGCTTTGTGTCGGTTTGCATTCATGTTTGAGTAATTATTAAGGATAATTTTTTAAGTTTTGTAATGAAACGTGAAGAGATTTTTGTTCATGTATGTATATTATATATGTGTATGTATGTCCTTTTATTTGGACATATGTTTATTATTAGAATTGGGATTGGTACCTTTTTGGTTGATCACATATGTTTGATCTTTGATTTTATATAATGTTGATACTTACTTGACAGGAGATAATTTTCTCTGCATTATGTGTACAATTCAACCTTATGTAGTTGATTTTTCATTTTTGGTTGAAGGCTTGTTTGTGGCTACAGGCTACAGCTACTCTTTTTAAACTCTTGTTGTTTCTGTTATAGGATAGCCAGATTACCTTGAACAAACAATGATCATGGCTTCTTAAATTAATAATTTTTTCCTTTATGTACAGTGAGGAAGAAGCAAGAATGAAAATATACTCAGTTTCTACTAGGTGCTATTTTGCTTTTGGGGCTCTTGTGTCTGAAGAACTTTCTTACAAACTTAAAGGTACATTTTTTATTAATCCCTTAAATTTGAATCGTATTAGTGCTGTCTGTACTCTGTTTGTATTTCTCATGATTGTTTGTGTTCAAATTTCTTCAGAATTGCCTAAAGTGCGCTGGGTCCTGCCTGATTCATACTTGGATGTGAAGAACAAAGATTATGGAGGTAAGAATATAATGGACAATTTGTGGTGTTTTGAAACTAATTTAGTTGCATATATATTGATATGAAGGCTCCATTCTAAAGCATCATAAAAGACACAAGAATAAAATTCTTACAAAAACTACTCCATTACCAAGTTACAACCATGAATACCAATCACGAAGAAGCACTGAGAAAGAATACGCCCAAGTTCTTATTGTTGAGAATTCATATATAGCCACCCAATGCTTAACCTTTTCCCAAATAAATCCCACATCCTCTTTTACATCATTGAATATAAATTGGGTTGCAGAGAAATTTGTCAGTAGTGAATATACTTTTGTTACTTTTAACTTGTTTGGTATTTGGAAGGTGTGCATCTGTCTTCTGAAGTTTGCATGAATCTGTTTGCATTTGACTTAAGAAGTTCATAATTTTTTTTCCAACTGGTACTGTAAAGCTTTTAGAGTAATTTTTTATGGGCTCGTGCAAGAATATAAAAGCTTAATAGGAATTTTCAAGATTATTATCTTGATCCAAGCTTAACTTGTGCTCTTACATTTCTTGTGTACTTAGAAAAACATATATATATATATATATATATATAGGTAATTTCTTTCCTTAGGTGGAATACTACCTCTTGCCTGTGGTAATCCTAGAAGCAGTTCAAACAGGTTTAGACTTTTAAGAAAATAATTCATAGTGAATGAGCAATGGCATTATACATAATACTTATTAGTGTCCAGGGTTCATTTGCCAACTCCAAATTTTTTTGTTTGGCAGGGGAACCTTTTATTAATGGTGAAGCAGTTCCATACGACCCCAAGTACCATGAGGAATGGATAAGGAACAATGCTAGAGCAAATGAGAGGAATAGGCGTAATGACAGACCTCGTAATTTTGATAGATCGAGGAACTTTGAGAGGAGGCGTGAAAATGTGCAAAACCGAGATTTTCAAAGGGGACCTCCTCCCATGCCCAACCAGCAGAATGCTGGGCCAAACCCCCATGGAATGCCCCCTAGCGGCAACATGGGTCCGCCACCACCTCCCAACATGGGTCCACCACCACCACACATGGGCCCACCACTGCCCAACATGGGTTCACCACCCAACAGAGGTCCACCACCGCCCCACATGGGCCCGCCACCTCCCAACATGGGTGGTTATCCTCCCAACAACATGGGCCAGGGCTATCCCCCTAATCCCCCCAACAAAATGGGAGGATACCCCCCCAACAACATGAACCCGCCCAATAACTACGGAGGAATGCCACCACCAAGCAACAACTGGGGTGGCATGCCGCCAAACAACTACGGAGGACCTCCACCCAGCCATAACACTGGTCCACCAAACATGGGAGGAGGGCCGCCAAATATGGGAGGAATGCAGCAGGGAAACAATGGATGGTCTGGTAATGTACCTAATGCAGACAATCAGAATAGCTACACACCCAGCAGAGACATGGGAAATGTGCCTGGTAGGAACTATTCGTCTTAATTAAGCAAATGCCTGGGCAATTTTAGCTGTAGATAAGCAAAAATGGCATCCTGTGTTGTTTTAGGCTCTGTTACAATATTAAGATAGAAGAGATTGTTTTGGTCCCTATCTTGCTGAGCACATTATGTTGAGATACTGCTGGTTGTACCCTCTAGTGAATCAAGGTGTTCTACATATACCTTCATGAGTTTTTCTATGGTCTCAAAACTCTGTTTAAAAATCTTGTGTCATATCTAATTTATTTATCTACTTTGTTATCCAATTGAATTATATGGCTATGATGTGGTTTTGGGTCAAAGATAATTAAGAATGGTTGGATTAGTGTTACTGAGGGGTTTTTGGCAGTGTTGGATTAGTGTTACTAGAGGGGTTTTTGGCAGCGTTTGCTTTTGTTACTATGTTGAATAAAAAATAGTTGATGTAAAACTTACATTAAAGGCTTGTTTTTATGGTGTCTTGGTAAATTGGACTTATGTTAGTATGAAAAAAATATGCTTGTCTTGTTTGATATTACTCCCCCTTTTATGGACTATTTTTGTTGTTATTATCATTTAACTTTGGTCTAGTTTGTGAAATTTTTTACTTCTAAGATGCAAGATAAATAAAAGTGAATAATTACAATATAAAGAACTTTTTAATGATTTTTTTTAAAGTGTTCAGATAATTAATAAAAAAAAATCTGTGCACGTGAATTGTAAAATTTATTTTAATTTGAAAAGTAGCTTATCAATTTTTTTTGGGGTGAAGCTTTTTAAAAAATTCAATTAAAAAATGATTTTTATTTTTATTTTTTTACCCAAACAATTCTAAAAAGTATTTGTTTAATCTTAAAAGGTTGAAACAACTTTAAAAAAAAAGACTAAGCTAAAAGCTTCCTCTTATTCTTGTTCTCCATATTTTGTACTTCATTGGAGTTTAGTACTTTGGATTCGAATTTTTTTTTTTATCAAGTATCTTATCTCTCAAATGACAAAATCGTTTTTCATTTACCTCCACATTGATTTTATTTCTACACTAATACTTTGTATTTTTTTATTTTTATCACATGACTTAAATAATAAAATTATTTCATTTAAATTGCTTGACGATGATTTTTTTTTATAACATGTTTTCATTATCTTATAATTAAACTATAAAACATAGATGTATTTCACGCAGTCTTTTGTAATAATTAAAATTTTTTTTTTTTTTTTAAAGATGGTATAGTTGAGATTCATTTTTATAAACTAGTACAATATGCTTCTTACATGGATATGTGAGGATGTTTTGACCATAATTTTTTAATGATGATATTCATTGTATAGCAAATCTTCTGTAAGTTTTCAAAAAATTATAAATAATAAGGGTTATTTTGGCTGATTACCCATTTGGTTTATTTATTTTTAAAAATTTACTTTTAGACCTCATATTTTGTCAAAATGATAAAAATAGGAATAGAAATATCAATTATTTGAACACTATTTATTGACCGATTACCCATTTTGACAATTTATTTTTAAAAATTACCTTTGGACCATGTATTTATTTAAAAAGTGAAAAATTCTTTATAAAAAGCAAATTATATAAATTTATATAATTTATGTTTTCTGTAAGATTCACACCATTTTGAACCTTGTATTTCAGCTAATTACCCATTAGGACCCTTTATTTTTAAAAATTAACTTGCGGACCTCGTGTTTTGTCAAAATGTTAAAAATATGAATAAATAGATAGATTATTTGAATCACATGTATTTTTGCTGACTACCCATTTAGACCATTTATTATTAAAAACTAACTTTAGGATTACGTGTTTTAACAAAAGTTAAAAATAAAAATAGATATATTATAAGTATTATTATTATATATAGATATTTTTAATTGACATATATTATAATTATTATTAAAATAAAAAGGAGAAAAGTTTTTTCTTGATTAATTAATAGCCATAAATTAGAAAGGTAGAATAAAAAATGAGAAAAAATGACCTTTATTATTACAATTTATACATGTTGTAAACATATATTTTTAATAAAACTATTTACGTTTAAATAAAAAGCATAAATACTATGAATAAACTATTTTTTCATGACAGTGTTTTCTCCATAATTTGGTTTTGGAGGTTATGAATTGTCCATCAATTTATTAAGTTTGTTATGAAGTTGTTTCATTTTATTTCATTCAAAAGATTTTTTTAAATGAAAATTATTAAACTTTTTCAAGATATCAATAAATTATATCCCTCTTCAAAAATAAATTATTATAATATAACGGTTGTATTGTACCAAATCACAAAGCCAACAAATCAAAAAAATTCCTGCAATATTTAAAATTTGTTGGTTGGTTCTTTAAAAAACAACATTAGATCTCCATTATTATTTTTTTTAAAATGGAACAATTTGGTAGAATATTTATTTTAGCAATAATTATTTTCTTCTTCATTTTTTTCTTAAATGCTGAACGGTTTTATATAGCCTTTGGTTTCGTATTTTCCTCATGAATAAAATCTAAGACATGGTATAAAAAGATACCATAACATACAAATGAGAGGCACTTGATCTAATGGTGGCACAATGCTTTTGGAGATTTGAGAAAGTATATGATTACAAACAATATCATGTTAACAATCTCAATATCACCCACACCACATAAAACATCCGATAACATCTAAAACATGATAGAAAAATAAGATAAAGATGTTAAAATATAAAGATTAATAATTTAAAATAAAAACTTTAAGGATTAACAAATATTAATAATTGAATAAAAACTCGAGAGGATTGTGTTATCATTAACATGTAAATCAATCAAATTTGGAGATATGAATTGGAATTCATTGAAAATTGAAATTGAAAGAGCTTAGAGAGAATAAGAGAAAAAAAAATTAGAGTAGAGAAAAATATGAGATTAATAGAGAATGTTTAGAATATATATAGATTCACAGAGAGATATTTATATATATTTAAATAATATAATATCTTATAAATATCTCATTTAAATTTAAAAAACTACATTTATTATTATTATAACATATATGGTCATTTATTTGTGTAACTACATTTTTTTTTAAATAATTAATTAATATGGTAAATAGGAAATAGGAGAAAACGTACCAAAAAAACGTGTGAAGAGTTTTTAATTTTAGATATTTAGATAGTTTAGATATTATAGTTTTTTCTTTTTTAATTATCAACTAATAATTTTATAGATATTTGGATAGTGTGGATATTATATATTTTTTCTTTTTTAATTATTAACTAATAATCATAAATTTAAAAAATAAGAATTAAAAAACGTGAAAAATTTAGAAAATAGAAAGAGTAGTTTGTTTTTTTTTTTTTCAAATAATTAATATGGTAAATAGGAAATAGGAAAAAACGTACCTAAAAAACGTGTGAAGAGTTTTTAATTAACTACTAATATTTCAATTGTATGATTTTTTTATATCAATTTTAAAAATAATTATATATATTAGTACTCGTGATTTACCTATAAATAATTACATAAAACATTTAATAGATGATTCTAATCAGTTTGATAATAATAATTTAATAATTATAACAATTTAGCAATTAGTTAAATTTAAATTAATGTGTAACTAAATTAATTTTTTTTAAAAAGTAAACGTGTTAATGTGGATTGTGTAATGTTTCTTTTATTTTTTTTTAAAAGAGAAAATGTTAGGTGTACTGAAATAAAGACTCATGTTATTATATTATATATAACATAAAATATTTATATATAATATTATTAATTTAAATAAATAATTTGTAAATATATTATTTAAATTTAAACTAATATGTAACTAAAATTCATAAAATGAATAAAAAAAATTAAATTAAAGGATAAAATAGAAAGAGTGCTTTGAAGAGATTTTAGAGTGTCACATCATCTCCCTGAAACTCTTTTATATATATATATATAGATTTGGACCCTTTATTTTTAAAAATTAACTTGCGGACCTCGTGTTTTGTTAAAAGGTTAAGAATATGAATAAATAGATAGATTATTTGAACCACGTGTATTTTTGTCGATTGCCCGTTTATACCCTTTTATTATTAAAAATTAACTTTAGGATTACGTGTTTTATCAAAAGTTAAAAATAAAATAGATAGATTATTAGTATTATTATATATGGATATTTTTAATTGACATATATTATAATTATTATTAAAATAAAAAAGAGAAAATAGATAAAGTTTTTTCCTTGATTAATTAATAGCCATAAATTTGAAAGGTAGAATAAAAAAATGAGAAAAAATGACGTTTATTATTACAATTTATACATGTTGTAAACATATATTTTTAATAAAACTATTTATGTTTAAATAAAAAGCATAAATACTATGAATAAACTATTTTTTATGACAGTGTGTTTCTCTATAATTTGGTCTTGGTGGTTATGAATTGTCCATCAATTTATTAAGTTTGTTATGAAGTTGTTGACGCCGTTTTTCGTCAACTTAAATTGTAGAACAATTAAACAATGAAGCGAATGAATGATGAAGAGAAACAAGAGAATTTTTACGTGGTTCAGTAGTTAATTATGCCTAGTCCACGAGTCTATGTTATTAAGACTTGGAGTTTTCTGGAAATTCTTCAAAGATGAATTACCCAGAGCTTTCTCTCAAGAAATCAGAAATCGGTCATCTACAAGTGGTGATTCCTTCTCTATTTATAGAGAAGGTTGCAGAATTCGTTCCCACATATTTCGGGAAGATATTCTGTATATCAATTGAAATAATGATATTAAATGCATTATCTCCTATATACACGGAAACGTCCCATGAACATCGGGAACGAATAACAAATTAAATGACATCCCTTGAATATTGGGATTACACAACAATAAATATGTTCATACATAATGGGCTCTCCCAGGTGATTCATCAGGTCTTCGAGATCAACAATCGGCATTGAGTCTGTTACGACTTATGGGTCAATCACGAACTTGTCACCCAACTTCACGCTACGCTCGGGATAGGTAGGTACTGTCGAGGCTGTCACACCCGAGCTTGCACTTCCCAAGCTCGAACTACCTCGCCTGAGGACAATCGCTAAAAGATATATTCGAGTGTCATGCCATTGCCCATCGCGAGCTCAGAGTATATTCGAGGTTACACATCCTCGAGGTCGTTGTTGTACTTCAAAGGTTTTACGGCTGGACCATATGACGTTTTCATATATTTCGAGCTCACACCTAACGAACCCAGTTTTCGGGGTCATAACCTCTTATCTCGAAATCTGGGTGTAACATTTTTCCCCCTCAAAAGTATCAGTTCGAATCCTATGAGAAGGAAACTTTTGAACTGCCCTTCTTGGAAACTATACCATCAATTGCACTCGAGTGTGGACACGCGTCAGCCACGGGTTGCTCAATCAGAGTACTTGAGTACTTTTTCAACACACCACGTCCTTTCACGTTTCAGCTTTTTGCCGCCATTGCTACATTCGCACCTGACCATTGGATCAAATACCAAATCTAGCCAAAGACCCAGATTAGCTCGACCCTTGACCTCCTCTTGGGACACATATATATATATATAACTGTGTCATCCCATTCCTCTTCATTTTTACGCTTTAAGTTTTAGAGAGAGAAAAAACCAGAGCCGAAAAATCTTTTTTCCTCTTTGCATGTTCTCTAAACCAAGAAGACAAAACAACCTTGGCCTTTTCGATTCCGTGAGATCATTCTTGCAACCGCTCCTCCAGTCGTCCCTTTCATTGTATCCGCAAGCCTTTGTGTGTAGGTCTCTGTTCTTGATCCTCCTATTTATATTTCTTCATGCATTTTTATGTTTTTGTTACACCTTGGGCACTAGTTTATCACTAAGATACTTTAGCCAATATCATGTAGTTCGTAAGCTTATTTGACGTTATGGATTTTTAAACCCAGATTTTGCATAAAAGATGCAAATATGACTCTTGTGTTGTGTGTTTTTTTTTTAAAATTTCGGATGACATATCGTGTACACCAAGAAACTGGGTACAAGATTAGGGTTTTCAAATTGCATGTTTCCCCAAAATATCACTTTTTGAGTAACTGCCAACTTTTTTTTCCTGAAAATCCGGGATCTTCGAAAATAAATCCACCTTCCTTCCTTTCCGTGGAATACACGCTCCGAGTCTGGCCTCGTTCTTTGGATCGAGCTTGCTCCATAGCCTCGATCATTCGAGCTTAGGCCGTCTTGATTTTTATTCTTAATTTCTTGTTCGTCTGGCCCTCACCCTTTTGCTCTCTTGCTAGATGCCGCAGAACTCAGAAAAGCAGTGGGGGTCAAAGCTCGCAATTCCTTACTCACCGAAAACTCCGAGCCCGGAGTCACCTTTTACCCAGAATCAATGTTTGATTCGGGAGCATTAACTAAGGTGTGAGCAAGAAGATACACGATCTCACTTTCGACGTCAAATCGACGAGGTTGAGGAGAGGAAAAGGAAAAGACTTAGGGTCGCCATCTACCCAGATCTAGACCCTGAGCCTAGACCAATCCCCATCGATACCACCCTTAAAGTGACAATCGCCTTCAAGCCAGGCGATCTCCAATTTTCACTGATGGGAGAACCATCGAATCCCCCTTCTACTTCACAGCCAACCTCCATTCCCACCTCGAAGGGAGAATTTTTCAAGGCCAAGCATTACTAGAGCTCGATTTCTTTACTGGGGCAAATCTCTGGCATCTTGGTCCTCCACAATATTGGACTATCAGGATCGTTGAGGTGTCGAGCTCCAACCTCCCATGAGCGAAGCTGTCGCGCCCCGGGAGATGGTAATCCCGACAACAAGTTAAAATATGCGGCTTGGAGCCAGGAGCACATGAAGGCAAGGGCCTTATTGCCCTTAAAGTCCTTTTTCAAGGACTTCTTGGATTTTTTTGGGCTTGCTCCTTTCCAGCTCAACACCAACTCCTACAGGGTTTTGTCAGCCCTGAGATCGCTTTACCACGAGCTAAAGTGGGAAGGACCTTCACCAAAGGAGATTCTGTATCTCTTTTGCTTGAAAAGCAATCCCTCCCGAGCTCGGGGAGGGGACGACTTCTACTATCTTTCGAGCAATCCCAAGGAGAAGAAAATATTTGAGGATCTACCCAACCATCCCCCCAATTTCAAGATAGCTTTCTTTTGGACAGATGGCCTGGCTCCTTCCAGATACTATTCGTTCAGACGAATCCGTAAGTATAAAAAATTTCTTCTTTTTGTGCTCGAATTTTTTGCTTAGGCTTGAACCACTCATGATATGTTCATTTCTCTAGCCAATTATCATCGACCTACTCCCACCGATAAGATGAAGGAGCACAAGGAGGCCTTGCTCCAATTCCCTTATGGTAGGCATTCCTTTTCCTATCTTCTTCATGAAGATAGGCTTCGAGCTTGTGGTCTCCTGGAAAAGGATCAATCCATAAATGACTGGTCCAACAAGAAATATGCCAAGTGGGAGTTTGTGCCTCTCCCAACCGGTAGCCTTCCTCCGAGGCGCAACTCTAAGCCACAATCCCCAGCTCGACATTACAGGAGTCTGCAATCAGGGAACGAGGCCAATGACGAGGCTTCGAGCTCGAGCGATAGAGGTATGGTCATCCTTAGCTCGGACTTATGGTCTCCCTCGCTACTTAAGCATAAACCCAACAGATTAGTCTTGTGCGAAGATGATAGGGATCACTTTTATGTATGGTCCTGGGTAGATGAAAGGGTTCATAGGTTTGATAGTTGGCTAGGGAAATATGATACTATGTATAGTCTGAACGAGGTATGGGACGGAATAACCGTTCAATACGGGACAAATGATTATAGGGACCTTTCAAGGTTGACTTCCACATATAGGGAAGGGACTCCCCCTGCATCTTCTGAAGATGGGGGAATTACGTGGTCACTGAGCACGAGCTCGGGGGAGAGTTCTAGTTAGGTTTCTCTTTACTTGTCCTTTATTCCTTGCCTATCTGCATTGTGCTAACTTTTTTTGTCTTGGAATTTCTTATAATGTGGTGCAATTGTGCAGGTGCTATGGACTCTGATCTCGACACCGTGCTTGCCAGTGGCGAGGGGGCTCAGAGGAGTAAGCGCTGGAGAGGCTCGCGAAAGTCAGATCGGCCTGCCAAGGTCCTTAAGAGGACTGAGAAGACCCCTCCTCCTCCAGCTCCCACTGTTACGAGCTTGGCCGTGAATCCTATTTCCCAGGTCGAAGCTTTCGCCACCGATGCCCCCCCTGTACCTCCTACTATCATGGTCTACCCAGTGCTTGACCCTCCTCCAAAGAAACCAGCGTCCAAAGGGCGCCTGTTGTCGATTTCTACTCATGTTGATGAGTGTGTCATCAACAATGCTGCCGGGACTCATGGAGCTACACTTGGCCTGGACATCCTGTCTCGGGTAGGCCAGAGCATCAGTAGCTTCGAGGCTCCCCAGTGGCAGTTTTTGAACAATGCTCGGGACTGCAACACCCTTTATGACAAGAGTGTCGAGCTCATTGCTGCGGTAACTTCTCTCACTTTACCACTTGTTGTAATTATGCTTAGCATGTGTTCTAACTGGATTTGTTTGTATTTTAGTCTTTTGCTGCTGTTGCTCAACTTAATTATAAGTTGTACAACGAGGTTCACTCGAGCATGTCCTATGCCCAAGAGTCGAAGAATCTTCAACTTAAGCTCACTGACGAGTATAAGGCCGCAAAGGCAAAGATGGAGGCTGAAACCGAGCAGATGAAGGCCAGGATAGTCGAGCTCGAGAAGTTCAATGTCAAGCTTGAGGAGGAGAAAAAGGCCACCTTCGAGATAATGGAGGGCGAAAAGGCTCGTCTTCTCGCGGTCGACCTGGCCATGTACAGGATCTGGGCCAGTAATGCCGATCTTGATACCAGCTTCCTAGGCTCTTTTGAGGAAGAGCTCGTGGCCAAATGGCAGGCTTGGCTCGATGCAGAGGAGGCTACTCGGGAGGAGGCAGCGAGGGCCAAGGAAGATGCTGAGAAGGCTAAGGAGGATGCTCATTCCTCCTAAATCTCGACCCGGGGCTACGTCCCTTTGAACCTCTTGTAATAGTTTTTTATCTTCTGTTTTTTATGCCCCTGGGGCCAAGACAATTTATAGCTCGTGAAAGAGCTATTTTATTACAATATCTATTACCGTATTTGACTTTACTTTAATATTTTTGCTTTACATTTCTTAAGTCGAAATATTTCAAGTAATTTATATTAAAGTGTCCTTATGTCTGTTTATTCATACAAACATGTGGTGGATTTTAAGCTCGAGCTTCAATGCATTCATGCACAGTTTACTCGACGTATCCGTGTCCGATCCCGGTACTTGTCAAGGTCGAAACTTACTTTTACCATGCACTCGAAAGTACTTATATGGCGTGTAATATAGGTGGTTTAGTTATATCCCGCTTTTCTAGTTACTTTTCCTCATCCTCGGGTAGCTCCCCAAAGTTATGAGGTCGAAACTATCTTTTTGCAAGATACTCCAGCCTCAATCTCGACTTCACTTGAAGTAGGTTTATTTATATTCCAACTTTCTGTCGATTAATTTTAGTTGGTTTGTTCCAAACCTATTTAGGTCATGCTTTTGGTTTGTAATCCACTCACAAATATTTTTGATCTAGTTATGTCTAGATCTCGCATTTGGTTTTATCAAAATTATTTTGCCTCGCGCATTTGGTTATATCCAAACCCTTTTATTCTTAATAACTTGGTTATGTCCAAACTATCTTAGCTCACGTATTTGGTTATATCCAAACGCTTTTATTCTTTAAGAATTTGGTTATGTCCAAACTATCTTAGCTCTCGTATTTAGTTATATCCAAACGCTTTTATTCTTTTCGTATATGCTATTTTATTTTTTCAAGCTGACGGTATATATACCACTAATGCCCCCTTAATATCCTATGAATGTGACCATAGGTTATTAACTTAAGAGAGTTTGCAAAAAATACAGCATATTGAAACGAAAATGAACTTTATTAGGAATTGAACAATTTTTTAACATGAGCATAGTAAAGATATACAAGCACGGTTACAGGTGACATCGTTCCTACACTATTGATAGTAAGGTCGTAGATGTTCGTCATTCCATGCTCGTGGTACCAAATCCCCGTTCAATCTTGCTAATTTGTAGATGTCAGGTCTGATAACAGATTCGATTTGATAAGGTCCTTCCTAATTAGGCCCGAGCACGCCAGCAGCCGAGTCCTGTGTAGCCAAGAACACACGCCTTAGCACCAAATCCCCTAAACTGAATTTTATGTCTCGAACCTTTTTATTGAAATACTGAGTAGTTCGCTGTTGGTATGCAACATTCTTTAGTTGAGCCTCGTCCCGTCTTTCTTCAATCAGGTCCAGACTTACTTCGAGCTGGAATTGGTTCGAGGCTTGATCATAAGCGTGGGTACGAATGGTAGGTATTTCGACCTCGATTGGCAGCATAGCCTCGCATCCATATGCCAGAGAAAAAGGGGTATGTCCTGTTGAAGTACGAGCTATGGTTTGATATGGCCACAAGACTTGGGGCAACTCTTCGGGCCATTTCCCCTTAGCTTCTTCCAATTTTTTCTTCATAGAACTCTTCAGGATTTTATTCACAGCCTCGACTTGACCATTCACTTAGGGATGGGCCACAAAGGAGAAGTTTTTTATTATCCCATTTTTCTCACAAAAGTTGGTAAACAAGTCGCTATCGAATTGAGTACCGTTATCAGACACTATCTTCCTTGGCATCCCATATCGGCGGATGATGTTTTTCACCATGAAGTCCAAGACTTTCTTCGAGGTAATTGTTGCCAGAGGTTCGGCCTCGGTCTACTTCGTAAAGTAATCTACCACGACTACTGCGTACTTAACTCCGCGTTTGTCAGTTGGCAACGAGCCTATGAGGTCAATTCTCCAGATCGCAAATGGCCATGGGGAGGTCATCATAGTTAGCTTGGAAGGTGGAGCTCAAGGGATTGTGGCAAACCATTGACACTTATCGCACCTCTTGCGTAATCAAATGAGTCTGCTTTGATGGTGGGCCAGAAGTACCCTTGGCGTATAATTTTCTTAGACAGGCTATGCCCCCCAGTGTGGTCCCCACATAATCCTTCATGAATCTTCTTAGCCTTGGGTGGAGTCACACACTGGAGTAATGGCATAGAGTATCCTCTTCGATATAGCCTTCCTTCCACAATAGTGTACCTGGGAATCTGATACATCAGTTTCCGAGCCTTGGTCCGTTCTGCTGGGAGAATGTCGGTCTCAAGGTACTCAACTATCGGGGTCATCCAGGTTGGCTCGGAGTTAATCATGCAGACATCCTCTTGTTTAGGCTCGCTTATACTGGGTGTCAATAGATGTTTGATTGGCACAACATTCAACTCGTCGACCTCGGTGGATGTGGTGAGCCTGGCTAGGGCATCTGCATTTGAATTGTGCTCTCGGAGAACCTGTTCTATCATGTAAAATTCGAAATGTTCGAGTGCTGCTTTTGCTTTTTCTAGATATGCAGCCATTCTTGTCCCACGAGCCTGATATTCCCCTAAGATTTGGTTGACCACCAACTGAGAGTCACTGTAGCATTGTATCACGTTAGCCTTGAGTTCCTTGGCTATTCGAAGTCCTGTCAGTAAAGCTTTGTATTCAGCCTCGTTATTTGACGCTTCGAAGTCAAATATCAAAGCAGAGTGAAATCAACTCCCAGTTGGGGTGATCAGTATTATTCCTGCCCCCGATCCATTTTCGTTGGAAGACCCATCAACATAAAGTCTCCACAGCTCGCGGGCTGGGGTTATAACTTCGTCGTCAGTCACTCCAGTGCATTCCACTATGAAGTCTGCCAGGGCCTGTCCTCTTATGGTTGTCCTCGGATGATAAGTGATCTCGAATTGCCCGAGCTCAACAACCCATTTTAGTAATCGGCCCGAGGCTTCTGGCTTGGATAAGACTTGTCGTAGTGGTTGGTTGGTCAGCACATGGATGGGGTGTGCTTGGAAGTAAGGTCGGAGCTTTCGAGATGAGTGGATTAGGCTGAGAGCCAACTTCTCCATTAAAGGGTATCTCGATTCTGCCCCCAGTAACCTTTTGCTGACATAGTATACTGACTTTTGCACCTTCTGTTCTTCTCGGATGAGAACGACGCTAATGGCGTGCTCGGTTGTAGCGAGATATAGGTACAAAATTTCTCCCGTGACAGGTTTCGACAAGATAGGAGGTTCTGCGAGGTGCTTTTTGAGCTCCTAAAATTCCAGCTCGCATTCCTCTGTCCATTCAAATTTTTTTCCCCCTCTCAAAAGGTTTAAAAATGGAAGACAGCGGTCCGTAGATTTCGAGATAAACCTACTTAATGTCGCCATCTGTCCAGTCAAACTCTGGACATCCTTATGCTTTCGAGGTGAGGGCATGTCAATTAATGCTTGGATCTTGTCAGGATTAGCCTCTACTCCCCGGGCATTCACAATGAAACCTAGGAACTTCCCCGATGATACTCCAAAAGAGCATTTCTGGGGGTTGAGCTTCATGTTGTACTTCCGTAACACGGCAAAGCACTCTTCGAGGTCGTCCACATGGTTATTGTCATGTTTATATTTAACTAACATATCATTAACATAAACTTCCATGTTATTACCTATCTGTTCGGAGAACATCATGTTTATGAGTCGTTGGTATGTGGCTCCAGCATTCTTGAGCCCGAACGGCATAACATTGTAGCAATATAGTCCTTTATCTGTCACAAACTCGTATGCTCTTGGTCCAGGGCATGCATGGAAATCTGGTTATATCCAGAATAAGTGTCCATGAACGACATAAGTCCATGCCCAGCTATGGCATCTACGAGCTGGTCGATCCGAGGTAGGGGAAGCAGTCCTTAGGACATGCTTTATTGAGGTCTGAGTAATCAATACAGGTTCGCCATGTTCCGTTAGGTTTCAGAACTAGCACCGGGTTAGCGACCCAATTTGGGTAGAAGGCATCTCGTATGAATCGATTTGCCTTTAACCTATCGACTTCTTCCTTCAGGGCCTTCTTCCTGTCGTCATCCAGGAGTCTTCGTTTTTGCTGCTTCGGGGGGAAGCTTGTCAATATTAAGAGCGTGGCTTATCACATTCGGGCTTATCCTTTCCATGTCCGAATGTGACCACGCAAAAATATCCTGGTACTTTTTCAAAAAAACAAATTAATTGCTATTTCGTTTCTTCCATAAGGTTTTTCCCTACCTTCACTGTTTTCGGGGGGTCTACTTCTTCGAGCTCTTCTAACGACTCGAGATCAAATTTTTCCTCTATTCTTGGATCAATTTCTTCGTCTATCTCGAAGACTGTCCCATTCTTATTCTGAATTATGACAAGTGCTTGTGCACTTGCCTGTTTCTTTCCTCTAACGGAAATGCTATAGCATTCCCTTCCTGCAAGCTGGTCTCCTTTTAGTGTCCCGATGCCACTAGAAGTCGGGAACTTGATGGCCAAATGCCTTACAAATGAAACTGCCCCCAGCCCTACTAGGGTGGGTCTTCCGAGCAGTACGTTGTAGGCCAATGGCAGATCCACTACTACGAATTCCATCATCTTGGTTGTCGAGACCAGGGAGTCTCCCAAGGTTATGGGGAGTTCGATGGATCCCATACAGGCAATCCCTTCTCCTGAAAAGTCGTACATCGTCGTTGCACATGCCTTTAGGTCACGAAGCGTGAGTCCCATCTTTTCTAAGGTGGCCTTGTAGAGGATATTTACTGAGCTCCCGTTATCAACCAGGACTCGGTGTACCCTCTTATTCGTGAGCTGAAGGGTGATGACCAGCGGTTCGTTGTGAGGGAATTGTACATGAGACGCATCATCCCCAGTAAAAGTTATGGGTTGAGATTCAACTCTTTGCTGTTTTGGCGCTCTGGGTTCAGGTTCGTAAGGAGTCCCGTCACCAATTTTCAACTCATTCACATATCGTTTCTGGGCGTTCCTGCCCAATCCTGCAATATGTGGTCCCCCCGAGATGGTTATGACATCTTCTCCATCAATCGGAGGGGGTCATTCATCCTCCCTTGCTCGGGAGTTGCTGTTCTCGGCAGGTGGTGCTGTTGCTGCCCTTTGGCTAGTAGAAGCCTGATTGGGGTTTTGATTCCTAACATATTGCCTGAAATATCCTCTCTGATCAGGCCTTCGATCTCATATTTTAATTGCCTGCATTCATCGGTTGTATGTCCGGTATCTCTATGGAATCTGCAGTACTTGTTGGAGTCTCTTTTCACTTTCTGGTTTCTCATGGGGTCCGGACGTCTGAAAGGGACCTGGTTTTCATTAGCCAGGTAGATATTCTCCCGAGACTCATTGAGCTCGGTATACACCTTGTATACGGAGAAATATCTTTCCCCTTTCTTCTTCTTTCCCCCTTCTGCATCGGGATTATTCCCTTCATTCTTCTTCCTTTTAGAAGGGTTGTCCCCAGGGGGTTTTGAGGTCGTAGGATCCGCCAAGGTCGAGGCATAGTTTGCATTTGTTGTTGTAGTTATGGGCTGAGAGGTCATATTCAATGCTGACCTCGCCTCTTCTACATTAACAAACCTCTGAGCTTGTCGATTGAACTCGGTTAAGGACCTTTCGGGCTTCCTCTGCATGTCCTCCCAGAGAGGACTTCCAGGCATTGCTCCAGCTCGGACAACCATTAAATGGCCACTGTCGTCTACGTCACGAGCTCGTGCGACTTCCAAATTAAACCTTGTGAGGTAACTTTTCAATGTTTCATTCGGCTGTTGTCGGACATTGGTCAAGGCAGACACCTCGGGCCTAATTCCGACCATGGCTTTGAATTGCTTCTTCAAATCTCTAGACAATTGATCCCAAGAAGCAATCGAATGTCTCTTATACTTCTCAAACCAGCTTTTTGCTGGCCCTGTGAGTGAGGCTGGAAACAACATGGATCTGAGCTCGTAACCCACATTACTTGCTCGCATAATTATGTTGAACGTACTCAAATGACTGTATGGATCGGAATTCCCATCAAATGGTGGGACATGAGGAATTCTGAATCCCTGAGGAAATGGGGTGCTGGAAATATGACGGGCAAAGGGCTCGAGATCTTCGTCGAACTCTTCATCCCGATCCTGACCTCATTCATTTTGTAAGAGCCTGAATGCTCTTTCCAGTTGTTCAATCCTTTCTTGGAATGGATCCACAGGGGGTCTGACTTAAAACAGTGGGAACTGGTTATCGTTGATCACAACCCCAGTTTTGCACCTCGGCACAGGGTTCTTGCATCCATTGAGATGATCCCTCAGATCTGGATTCGAGGGATTATCGTTCCCCCAATTATGGTTCATGTGTTCTTGTAAATCGGGGTGATCCCTTCGATTCCCAGTATTTCTGTGTCCTTGGTTATACATACTGACCGATCTAGTGTCTCTCGAGCCTTCACTGACATGGCTCGTTGCGCGGTTGTTTCGAGATGGGTTCCTTGCCAGTTGCCTCGTCTCAATAGTGTGAGACCGAGACATTTGGCTTCTCGTGGGTTGGGTACCTCTATGCTCCTTAGCAGTCTCCCCATTTTCACGTCTTTACCCAGCTCGCCTTTCCCTATCACCCTGAGTCGGTTGTGTGTTTCTCCGAGTTGGTGAGGGATACCTTATTGGTGATGGTGGGTACCGTATGGGTGATGGTGGCTACCATCCATTACGGGGCCTAGAAGGCCCCGAGTTTGCTCGAACTGGTTCAGGAACGCTCTGCGCGTTACCAGGATTTTGGGTCCGAGCCTCCATGGGGGCTCAGTTATTCCCTACCCCTGCCGGTACCTCCGCAGTTGAGTTGGCAGGAGCTCCAGCCCAGTTACTTCTTCGGGGCCTTGACGGAGCAGGCTGTTCTGCTGGCGGTGGAGGTTTCTCCGTTCTTCCGGTGGCAGCGTTTTTGCGCTGTCGCCAATGAGGCCTACATGGTGGAACATGAACGTCCCGCGGAGGTGGAGCTTGGGCCTCTGGCGGAGGTGGGGCATGAGCTGCCTGCGCCTCAGCAGCCAATCTGGCCAGCTCCTCGTTACGTTTCTTGGCCTCTGCCAACTACTTTCGCAGTTGACGATTTTTGAACGCCATTATGGGGACATATCGTTCAGGATTATAATACATGTCCTCGTCGTCCTTGGAGGCCGGTGGTCCCCGGGAGTCGGATGAACCACTCTTCTCATCAGGGTCCGAATTCACCATAGGCTGCTTTCCAGGGTGTCGGGGGTAGTCAGCTTCATCTAAAATTTCCTCCTCAGGAACATTGGGATCATTCGCGGCCCTTGTTGATTCAGAGAGGCTTTTTTTACTAGACTTACACATGTACTGCCTAATGCTCTCAATGAAAGCACCAAATTGTTGATGCCATTTTTCGTCAACTTAAATTGTAGAGCAATTAAACAATTAAACAATGAAGCGAATGAATGATGAAGAGAAACAAGAGAATTTTTACGTGGTTCAATAGTTAATTCTGCCTAGTCCACGAGTCTATGTTATTAAGACTTGGAGTTTTCTAGAAATTCTTCAGAGATGAATTAGCCAGAGCTTTCTCTTAAGAAATCAGAAATCGGTCCTCTACAAGTGGTGATTTCTTCTCTATTTATAGAGAAGGATGCAGAATTCGTTCCCACATATTTCAGGGAGATATTCTATATATCAATTGAAATAATGATATTAAATGCATTATCTCCTATATACACGGAAACGTTCCATGAAGATCAGGAACGGATAACAGATTAAATGACATCTTGATAACTCTAAAAAATAGAGTTATTTTACCATATTTTATATGCTAATTGTTGCTTAGTTCTTGAATTTTTAATTGATTTGTTAAGTTTTTAAGTAATTTTGAATTTATTGGGTTTATTTTGATTTTATATATATTTGTGTGTTTTTATAGTTATTTTGTTGTAAAATATTGTAGTGAATTATTTGAATTATTGTTGTTTAATTTGAGGTAAAGAAATGTTGTTTTATGGAAATGAAATGTTAAATATAAATTAAGTTATAATTAATATTTTCAAAGATGTAAATTGATTTATTTTATAGTTGAAAATATTTTATTGTGATTTATTTTATGTTTATTTTATTAGGGAATTTTGTGTATTTTTGTGCTTGAAAGACAATGATAGAAAGCTAAAAAAAAGAAGGAAAAATGTGGCATTCTTGAGAAGCAAGACCCAATTAGCCCAAGGTTCCCTTGCCCCAGTCGTGGATTGGGCCTGCCTGCCCCACTCGGCCCAGTGCCTCAGCCCACGCTAGCTCCCTTCCACCAGCCAGCCCGTTTCCCTCCAGCTGCTTCAGCAGCCAGCAGCTTCTGCTCAACCGAAGCTTCTCTCCACGCCCAATGCACCCAACATGCCAACTGAAGTACCCAGCTGCCTCCCTGCCTTCGCAGCCCACCGTGGGCCTGTCCACATCTGCCAGCCCGAGCCCAACAATCAACAAGCCCGCCTGACACACCACTGCCAGCAGCCACAACCTTATTGAGCCCATAAATTGCCCAATGTTCCCTTGTCCCCTATGTCTAAAAATACCACATTTTTATCCCATTTTCTACACATTTTACCCAAAAATCATCATTACACCCTACAATTTACTCCTATTTGCCATATTATTATTATTAATTTAATTAATTTAATCAATTTAAATTGATTATTTTAATACTCTCGTTTTGGCTATAAATAGGGATTTTTCAAGACCATTTTGTGCTTAATTTTTGAGGAGAGGTTACCATACCACAAGTTCTACACTTTCAAAACCTCTCAATTCTCTTCATCTTTTTATTCCTTTTGGTAATTTTTTCTATGAGTTTTTAGAGAAAAAATTGGGGGTTTCATCCTCCAAATTTTCCTATTTATGTTTTTAATTTTAAGTTTGTATTTTCTATTCTAGTTATGAGTTTCTAATCTTTTTAAGATTATTAAGGTGATGATGAAACAATATGTTACTAGATAGTGTTTATTTTGTATGTTGATTTCCAATTTTGTACAATAAAGTTTATGGATTTTCTTCTTCAAATATTGTCTTTCATCTTAAATATCTTGTATTTTGGATTGTTAGAACATATTTACACTTTGTTCTTCATTAGTGCAAAAACATAATATTCTTTGTGTAAGATGTGTCATTAAATTGTACACATCCAATGCTTAGAAAAAAAATATTATGTTTTGCCTTATAAATAATGTTCATTGATTTATTTGTTATTTCATTAGACTGATTTATACTAAATGCTTTGAAATTATAATTTTAAAAGTGAAGATAAATCCTATATTTTTATAAAAACTTGTGCTTAAATAGAATATCTAATTTGAATAAGTGATGGTTTGATTAATTTCTACTATTATTAAAACTTGGAAATCAATGTACTTATAAATATTATTGAACTTATATTTTGTGGATTCTATTATCTTAATAATCTTTCTTTTACTATCTTGATTTCTACTTTTAATTTAGTTATATATATTGTCTTTAATATCTTTATTATTATCTTTTATTTTATTTTATTGTCACAAATTCTCATCAATCTTTGGAGCTAGGTTAGAATTTATTAATTTTGATTTAAAATAGTTTTCTTTTCGATTTTAGATAACTCATTTGTGTTCGAAATCCTTGCATACACGATCACTATTCTATATGAACAATTCGTACGCTTGCGATTTATAAATATTTAAAACATACCTGATTTAGTTCCATCAAGTTTTTGACGCCGTTGCCGGGGAGTTGCAAGAGAAAAGAAACGAAATTTATCTCAAGTTTAGTGAATTCTTCTACTAGTTATTTTAATTTTTGCAATTAAAAAAAATCTAAAAATATATATTTATATAAAATCTAAAAAAAAAAGATAAAAAGAAAATTTGGGACGGTTCTACCACCCATAAAAAAACTTATATATTTATATTTTTAGTATTTTTTTTAGTTGACGGCACTTGTGCCTCCTATCTATCATTTTAAATTTTATAAGTCGACGGCACTTGTGCCTCCTAACCCTTGTTGTAATTTTCTTTATTTATCTTGTTGTTATTTTTATTTTATTTTTGCAAGTTACTAGTTGATGGCAATTTTGCCTCCTAGTCTTTTATCTTATGTTATAGTTGATGGCATTTGTGCCTCCTAACTTTTTATTTTATTATATTGTTATTAGTTGATGGCACTTGTGCCTCCTAATTTTTTCTTTTTTAATATCTTAACATATTTTTTTTGTTCTCTTAATTTTATTTTTTTTCCTTTTTACCTTAATTGTCATTAAAAAAAATAGTTTGTCATTTAGTTTTTACCATATGGATCATTTTAATTATAGTTGGAATTCTGAGTACAATTATTATGAGCGCTCAAATTTAAATTATTGAGAAACTAATGATATGTATGATATGCATGAATCTTTTGATACCCATTTTACTCCTGCCTATAATCCAAATTTTTCATGGAGTCATACCCAATCTCAAATGAATCAAGGGCATCAATTCAACGTGCATAATCAAAGTCATGCTCAATCCGACTTATCATATCCCATTCAACAAGAAACGAGTCCATCTTTAGAGGATACCTTACAACAGTTCATGCAATCAACATACTAAATCTTACTAGCCCAATCTCAGTCAATCTCAAAATTTGAGACAATAGCAGGACAACTTGCAACTGTTATAGAGTCGGAAAAACAAGTTTACCCCAACCAACACACTCCCAATCTAAATAGTCAAATTGAAAATGAAAAGGAGAATGAAGTTGTTGAAGAACTTGTAATATGCATCCAACCCCCTAATGAAACAAAAGAGTTGGATGAAATAATTTTCGAGGCTCATGAAGAAAATGAAAAAGACATAATTATATCTCAAGAGCCCATAAATGAACAAATTTGTATATTTACTCAAAATGAAAATGAGTCTAATATAGATATGCAATTTTTTTATTTTATTGATATTCCATTAAAATTGCATATTTCTAATTTTCTTATAGGTGTGATGTTATCAATCATTATTAATGGCATTTGCATCAAAGTCATAACTCACCCTACTAATGAAATTTTACACCATCGATTGGGTGTAGGTTAAAAGAAAAAAAATTATAGTCAAGCTAAAGACTATAAACTAAAGCGCTTTGTGGGAGGCAACCCATACTTTTTATGTTTCATTTTATATTTCACTTTTGTTGTGTGTTTTTGTTTCATGTTTTAAAAGCTTGAAGGAAACTTCTTGCCCAAAAAGAAAAGAAGAGAAGAAAATAAATGAGCCAAATCAAGGAAGCATACCTCCAAGGGAGTAGTTCTTAACTTTTTCCATTTTATTACTCATTGAGGACAATGTTTCATTTAAGTTTGGGGGTAGTGTGTATGTGCTTTTTTTGGTGTTTATGTGTTTTTCTTTGTGTTTTTGCATGTTTTTCATTTGTTGTAAAATTTAAAAAAAAATTATTTTCTTTGTTTTGTTTGAAAAAAAAAATATTAGTGGTTTTCATTTTCTAATGATAAGAATTATGATTGAAATTGTTCTTAGTTCTTACAAAAATATAAATAATTATTAAGCTTTACTTTTAATTTTTAAAGTTAATTTTGTTTAAATATATATTTTTCATAATATGTCACTTTTCTATTCTAATCGAATTTGTGATATTTGGATATAATTTATTTAAACATTAAATTCTTTAAATCTCTGAAGAAAAAAAATTGAAAAATCCTAGAATTTGCTTGATTATCACTTGAGATTTAATTTATTTTTGTTTGCATAAGCTTGTATAAATGTTCACATGATGATTTGATGTTTTTGTATTTGCATGTTAAATATTTATTTTGAAAACAATTTAAACTTTTTAATTAATTACATAAGCTTTACATTTATTTAAGATTTTCTTTGAACTATTTCCATTATGTAATTTTTGAGTTAAACATTTGACATCACCAATTAAAAAAAAATGTGTGTGATTTTAATTTTTCTTTTGCTCGAGGACTAGCAAAATATTAAGTATTGTGGTGTGATATCTCTACAAAATAGAGTTATTTTACCATATTTTATATGCTAATTGTTGCTTAGTTCTTGAATTTTTAATTGATTTGTTAAGTTTTTAAGTAATTTTGAATTTATTGGGTTTATTTTGATTTTATATATATTTGTGTGTTTTTATAGTTATTTTGTTGTAAAATATTGTAGTGAATTATTTGAATTATTGTTGTTTAATTTGAGGTAAAAAAAATGTTGTTTTATGGAAATTAAATGTTAAATATAAATTAAGTTATAATTAATATTTTCAAATAATTAAATTGATTTATTTTATAGTTGAAAATATTTTGTTGTGATTTATTTTATGTTTATTTTATTAGAGAATTTGGTGTATTTTTGTGCTTGAAAGACAATGATAGAAAGCTAAAAAAAGAAGGAAAAATGTGGCATTCTTGAGAAGCAAGACCCAATTAGCCCAAGGTTCCCTTGCCCCAGTCGCGGATTGGGCCTGCCTGCCCCACTCGGCTCAATGCCTCAGCCCACGCCGGCTCCCTTCCACCTGCTAGCCCGTTTCCCTTCAGCTGCTTCAGCATCCAGCAGATTCAGCACAACCGAAGCTTCTCTCCACGCCTGATGCACCCAACACGCCAACTGAAGTACCCAGCTGCCTCCCTGCCTTCACAGCCCACCGTGGGCCTGCCCACATCTGCCAGCCCGAGCCCAACAATCCACAAGCCCGCCTGACACACCACTGCCAGCAGCCACAACCTTATTGAGCCCATAAATTTCCCAATGTTCCCTTGTCCCCTATGTCTAAAAATACCACAGTTTTACCCCACTTTCTACACATTTTACCCAAAAATCATCATTACACCTTACAATTTACCCCTATTTTCCATATTATTATTATTAATTTAATCAATTTAATTAATTTAAATTGATTATTTTAATACTCTCGTTTTGGCTATAAATAGGGATTTTTCAAGACTATTTTGTGCTTAATTTTTTAGGAGAGGTTACCATACCACAAGTTCTACACTTTCAAAACCCCTCAATTCTCTTCATCTTTTTATTCTTTTTGGTCATTTTTTTATGAGTTTTTAGAGGAAAATTTTGGGGGTTTCATCCTCCAAATTTTCCTATTTATGTTTTTAATTTTTAGTTTGTATTTTCTATTCTAGTTATGAGTTTCTAATCTTTATAAGATTATTAAGGTGATGATGAAACAATATGTTACTAGATAGTGTTTATTTTGTATGTTGATTTCCCATTTTGTGCAATAAAGTTTATGGATTTTCTTCTTCAAATATTGTCTTTCATCTTAAATATCTTGTATTTTGGATTGTTAGAACATATTTACACTTTGTTCTTCATTAGTGCAAAAACATAATATTCTTTGTGTAAGATGTGTCATTAAATTGTACACATCCAATGCTTAGAACAAAAATATTATGTTTTGCCTTATAAATAATGTTAATTGATTTATTTGTTATTTCATTAGATTGATTTACACTAAATGCTTTGAGATTATAATTTTAAAAGTGAAGATAAATCCTATATTTTTATAAAAACTTGTGCTTAAATAGAATATCTAATTTGAATAAGTGATGGTTTGATTAATTTCTACTATTATTAAAACTTGGAAATCAATATACTTATAAATATTATTGAACTTATATTTTGTGGATTCTATTATCTTAATAATCTTTCTTTTACCATCTTAATTTCTACTTTTAATTTAGTTATATATATTGTCTTTAATATCTTTATTATTATCTTTTATTTTATTTTATTATCACAAATTCTCATAAATCTTTGGAGCTAGGTTAGAATTTATTAATTTTGATTTAAAATAGTTTTCTTTTCGATTTTAGACAACTCCTTTGGGTTCGACGTCCTTGCTTACACGATCACTATTCTATATGAACGATTCATGCGCTTGCGATTTATAAATATTTAAAACATACTCGTTTTGGGTCCATCACATCCCTTGAATATTGGGATTACACAACAATAAATATGTTCACACATAATGGGCTCTCCCAGGTGATTCATTAGGTCTTCAAGATCAACAATCGGCATTGAGTCTGTTACGACTTATGGGTCAATCATGAACTTGTCACCCAACTTCACACTACGCTCGGGATAGGTAGGTATTGTCGAGGCTGTCACACCCGAGCTTGCACTTCCCGAGCACGAACTACCTCGCCTGAGGACAATCGGTAAAAGATATATTCGAGTGTCATGCCATTGCCCATCGCGAGCTCAGAGAATATTTGTGGTTACACATCCTCGAGGTCGTTGTTTTACTTCGAAGGTTTTACGGCTGGACCATATGATGTTTTCATATATTTCGAGCTCACACCTGACGAGCCCAGTTTTCGGGGTCATAACCTCTTATCTCGAAATCTGGGTGTAATAGAAGTTGTTTCATTTTATTTCATTCAAAATATATATATATTTAAATGAAAATGATTAAACTTTTTTAAGATATAAATAAATTATATCTCTCTTCAAAAATAAATTATTATAATAATATAAATTTGAATATAGCTATTCAGAATTTGAATAATTGGGTTATAACTCTATTAATTACTTTTATATTTTTTATTATTTATCCATCAATATTTTTTATTAACTATATGATCATTATGAATTTTAACTATGAGCATCGGTATAATAATTTTGTGATCCCTGGTTTTTCTTGTTTTTACACTATCACACATAGATTTGTACCATCCTAAAAAAAAAAAAATAGAACCTAAAACGGTTGTATTGTACCAAATCACAAAGCCAGTGAATCAAAATTTGTTTAATTTTGGTTTTTGGTTTTCTTATTGTTTTTGTTTCTCTTTGTTTTTCCTGCAATATTTAAAATTTTTTGGTTGGTTCTTTAAAAATCAATATTAGATCTCCATTATTTTTTTTTAAATGGAACAATTTGGTAGAAATATTTATTCTAGCAATAATTATTTTTTTCTTAAATGCTCAACGGTTTTGTATAGCCTTTGGTTTTGTAATTTTCTCATGAATAAAATCTAAGACATGGTATAAAAGGATATTGTAACATACATATCAAAGACACTTGATCTGATGGTGACACAATGCTTTTGGAGATTTGAGAAATTATATGATTACAAACAGCATCATGTTAACAATCTCAATATCACCCGCGACACATAAAATATCCGATAACATCTAAAATATGATAGAAAAATAAGATGACGACGTTAGAATATAAAGATCAATAATTTAAAATAAAAACTTTAAAGATTAACAAATATTAATAATTGAATAAAAATCTGAGAGGATTGTGTTATCATTAACATGTAAATCAATCAAATTTGGAGATATGAATTGGAATTCATTGAAAATTGAAATTGAAAGAGTTTAGAGAGAAGAAGAGAAAAAAGAAAAAGAAAAATTAGAGTAGAGGAAAATATGAGATTAATAGAGAATGTTTAGAATATATATAGATTCACAAAGATATATTTATATATATTTAAATAATAATATCTTATAAAAATCTCATTTAAATTTAAAAAATTACATTTATTATTATTATAACGTGTATGGTAATTTATTAGTGTAACTACATTTTTTTAATAAAAAATTAATTAATATGATAAATAGGAAATAGGAGAAAACGTACCAAAAAAATGTGTGAAGAGTTTTTTATTTTAGATATTTAGATAGTTTAGCAATTATAATTTTTTCTTTTTTAATTATCAACTAATAATTTTATAGATATTTGGATAGTGTAGATATTATAGTTTTTTTCTTTTTTAATTATTAGCTAATAATCATAAATTTGAAAAAGAAGAATTAAAAAATGTGAAAAATTTAGAAAATAGAAAAGTTGTTTGATTTTTTTAAAAAAAAATTAATTAATATGGTAAATAAGAAATAGGCGAAAATTTACCTAAAAAAACATGTGAAGAGTCTTTAATTTTAGATATTAAGATAATAACTACTAATATTTCAATAGTATGATTTTTTTTATATAAATTTAAAAAATAATTATATATATTAGTACTCGTGATTTCCCTATAAATAATTACATAAAATATTTAATAGATGATTCTAATCAGTTTGATAATAATAATTTAATAATTATAACAATTTGATAATTAGTTATATTTAAACTAATGAGTAACTAAATTAATTTTTTTTTAAAGTAAACGTGTTGATGTGGATTGTGTAATGTTTATTTTATTTTTTTTAAAAAGAGAAAATATTAGGTTTACTGAGATAAAAACTCATGTTATTATATTATATATAACATGAAATATTTATATATAATATTATTAATTTAAATAAATAATTTGTAAATATCTTATTTAAATTTAAACTAATATGTAACTAAAATTCGTAAAATGAATTAAAAAATTAAATTAAAGAAGAAAATAGAAAGAATGCTTTGAAGAGATTTTAGAGTGTCACATCATCTCCTTGAAGCTCTTATATATATATATATATATAAATATAGATAGATTTGGACCCTTTATTTTTAAAAATTAACTTGTGGACCTCATGTTTTGTTAAAAGGTTAAAAATATGAATAAATAGATAGATTATTTGAACCACGTGTATTTTTGTCGATTGCCCGTTTAGACCATTTATTATTAAAAACTAACTTTAGGATTACGTGCTTTATCAAAAGTTAAAAATAAAAATAGATAGATTATTAGTATTATTATATATGGATATTTTTAATTGACATATATTATGTACGCCCTAATTATCCACGGGCTATTAGCGAGCTGAGATACATCATAATTATATCAGTCACGTGGATGCCACATACCTGGAGCTGCTGTTACCAGGTCCTACCTCTTTAGCTCGAGGTAACCAAAGGCTTACTAAGATTACTAAGGAGTCGGGTCAGAAGTATGGACATCGCGGGCTAAGAATACAACAAGCTCGAGGTACGAGCTTGAGTTGGCATCTGTGACCCCTTATAAAGTCAACCACGCAATGTAAACGTGCATATATCAGACATCACGTGTCTGATATATCCCTGAATTCTCGGACACGCAGCATAAACGTGCGTGTTCAGGCACCCACGACTGGGTTGGGCCGTGCGGCCCATTATCCCCCTTACCTATTGATTAGACCACACTTCATTTGTCAGGTTTTAGGAATTAATCATGAATGTCACAGAAGTGACATGATGGGTAAGAAGGTCACGGGATGACCCTCCTTGCCAACCCCCAGGTGCCCTCTCCTATAAATATGGAGACCCTGGGAGTTGCAAATGGTTGGATTCTATTGTGTAAAGAAATACCCTGTAAAGAATACCAGAAAGATAGCAATAATATTGGCTGGTGGACTAGAAGGATTTTAACCTTTGAACCACCTAAAAAAGTATTCGTGTCACCATTTTATTTCAAGATCATTCATCTATTACGGTTCATTACTTATCATTAATCCTACTCTTTATTCTATTAATTATCTGTCGGCGAAGAACCGCGTCAACAGTTTGGTGCTTTCATTGAGAGGCTGTTAGATTGGTGCTATCGCAAATACCCAACCATGGTGGTCACTCGCTCAAGATATGGTAACGAGGCGGACAAACGTGATGGGCAGGAGGCCCACCATGCTGCCATTTCCGATGATCAGAACCCTGAAGTTCAGCAGCAGCCGGGCAAGCAGCCAATAGGCCAAGATGACACTGGAAGTTTGGCTCCCCGGCCGCCCAATCCGAACCCAGATTTCTACACGGCAGCGGAAATGGAGAATGCACAACTGAGGAGCCAGCTGGCGAAAGCGAACCAGCAGATTCAAGAGGTTCTAGCCCGGCTACCCCCTCTTACAACCGACGCTAACGTCGGAAAGAGGCAAGGCGAGACTCATAAGTCTCGCCGGGGTAATTGGTCCAGGCCTAGCCGGTCGGTCAGACCCCCGACGTTAAACTCTACTCCCACATCGCACCACCGGGAGACCCAGGGCCGAGCAACAGTACAGTTGATCAGTCCGAACTTTAACTCCCAGCTCACTTCCGCCCTCGAGCGCGCCCAGGAGGGCTTGAGGGAATTCGCGAAGGAGATCCGGGGAGGGCTCATAGCGACAGCCCGTTCCGGCCTGCCGTCCTGCACCTCGCTCAGACTGCCGAGCGCAGGACTCGGAGGATGGTAGAGCGGAGCAGCCCTGACCTAACCTAATCCTCCCTGACGGGACCAGAATCGCATCCCCAGTCAGGCATCCTCCTTCACCAATAAGGTACCCGTCTCCTCCCCAGCCAGTCCGAGACATTCTGGCTCATGGGAGCAGTAGGAGAAATCCTCCTTCCGTCGGACCGTCAAATCGTAGCAGAGCGCCCAGAGAAGTCCCGGATCCTCATCCCCAGAGGCGGGCTCCAAGCTTCTCAAACAGGAGCTATTGGACAGGAAGCCGCCGAAGTGACCTCTCCGGCGGAGACCTGCGCCAACTCTTGAGCTTGGCGCAAAGTCCTCAAGCCACCCCGAGGGGCGACCTCCGAGATCGTCTTAACTCTCAAAGGGGAGGCCCGGTAGGAAACGGCAGCCGTGCTCACCAAAGGGAAGACCTGTCTGAGGTACGCGACAGCGGGAACGTCCCATATAACCTATCTCAAGATAGGAGGGACGATAACCCGCCAAACATGTACAATGGATCCAGAGCTGTTGAACATCCCTAGAACAACCAAGGAAATCAGGTCAAAACCCTTGAGTGCCTGGCTTAGATGGAGGAGCTGATGAGGAAGCTCCTATCATAAAAAGAAAAAGATGAATATGATTCAGGGGACGAACTCGAGCTCTTCGCCCCCAGCATAGCAGCAACGACATATCCGCCTGGTTTCCGTATGCCGCACTTGTCCAAGTTCAATGAAGACGGGAATCTGTCAGATCATCTGGGCATGTTCAATACTTTGATGATGGCCCACAACAATGGCCCCGAGCTGAGGTGTTTAATATTTCCCTCCACCTTGACTGGGCCGGCCAGACAGTGGTTCAAACAGAGTAAGAAACAGTCAATCAACTCGTGGAAAACTTTCTCTACTGACTTCAAGAGAGCATTCCGAGCTTCCCAGGCTACCCGCGTCAAGGCCGACACCCTGGCAAACATAAGACAGCAACCCGACGAGCCTCTGAAGGCTTACCTGAGCAGATTCGCGAACGTCGCTGCTCGGGCCAGAGACGCAGATGACAGCTCCAAGCTCATGGCTTTGAGGACTGGAATCCTCGTCGGAGGGGGACTCTGGAAAGAAATACAAAGGAAGGGAGTCAGCACCGTAAATGAATTCCTAAATAGGGCCCAGGGATGGATCAACCTGGAGAAGGTGCAAGACTCAGCTGCAGGAACAAGCCAGGCCCCTGAGCAGCCCGCTGGAGTGGGAACGGAGGTCATGACTGCGACCCAAACTATTACACAGAATAACCAGTTTGGTGGAGGCAAGAGAAAGGGGAGCAGCGAGGGAAACCAGCACAGCCCAAAGAAGAACAAGTCCGTAGAAAAATTTAAGCCAGTCTACGCGACTTATACGGAGCTCACCCACTCTAGGGAGAACATCTTCCTAGCAAATTCTTCTCGCCTCCCCTGGAAGAAGCCGGAACCGTTGAAACACCAGAAGGGTAAGCGAGACCCTTCTAAGTTTTGTCGGTTCCACAACGACATTGGCCACAATACCGATGCTTGTAGGCACCTGAAGGATGAGATTGAAACTCTCATCAGAGCCGGACCCTTGGCTCAATATGCGAGGAATAGAGTTCCCGCAGCCCGTCCAGCTCCGGAAGTCCCGGTCAGTCAGCCCGAGTCTCGGGTAGATCAGGACGTCCCTCCTCCCGTGATAGGAGGAGAGATCGCCACGATCTCTGGAGGTCCCCATTTGGCTGGCACGAGCAAGGGTGCCCAAAAGAGATACGTTAACAAACTTAAAGCTCATAATGGAGTGGAGTTCGTCCCCGAGCAGAATCTACCAAAGCAGCAACGATTGGAGAGGCAACCAATCATATTTACTGAAGAAGATGCCAGCCACGTCCAGTTCCCTCATAACGACCCTCTGGTCGTAGCAGTGCAGCTCGCTAATCGGAGGGTTAGGAGAGTGCTGGTCGATAATGGGAGCTCGGTAAACCTATTGTTCCGGTCCACGCTGGAAAAGATGGGTTTATCTGTCACTGAGCTGAAAGCCACCTCCATGATGCTTTACGGATTCTCTGGAGAAGGATCAGCGGCAATAGGGACGATCGAGCTAGTGATCACCTTGGGAGAAGGACCTCGGACAGTCTCGAAACTCCTCGAGTTTGTGGTCATCGATTGTCCCGCCGCGTACAATGCCATTTTGGGTCGACCTACACTTATAGCTTTTGAAACAGTCACCTCCATCAGCCACCTCGCGCTAAAATTCCCCTCTTCCACGGGGATATGCACGGTCCGTGCGCGATCAACTTGCTTCCAGGGAATGCTACAGCATTTCCATGAAGGGAAAATTAAAACCCGAGCAGTTAACGATGACCCTCCAAGGTGGAAATGAGGAATCTCAAGAACCTTCGCCTAATCCTGAGATTGAAAATCCTTAGAGTGCCGAAGGGGAAAATATCGTCCTAAGTGATGATATTGACCCCAGAGTAGGCGAGGATAAGTTTGAGCTCCAAGTTATCGAAGAGCTCGAGGAGGTAAATATCGATCCACAGAATCCCTCGCGGATGGTTAAGCTCGGGAAAAATCTATGTGGTGAGAGGAAGGCGGAGCTGATCAAATTCCTGTAGGAGAACATGGACGTGTTCGCATGGTCTCATGAGGACATGGTAGGAATCAGCTCGAGTGTCATCATGCACACCCTCCATTTGGATAAGGGCGTGCCTGCGAAATCCCAGAAACAGAGGCGCCTAGGAACAACCCGAGCTGAAGCCCTAGAAGAGGAGGTAGCCCGGCTAAAAAAGTGCGGCTTTATCCGCGAAGCTAAGTTCCTGGTCTGGGTCGCCAATCCTGTGTTGGTCCCGAAGCCCAATGGGAAATGGCGGACCTGCATCGACTTCTCCGATCTATTTTTTTATGACAGTGTTTTCTCCATAATTTGGTCTTGGTGGTTATGAATTGTCCATCAATTTATTAAGTTTGTTATGAAGTTGTTTCATTTTATTTCATTCAAAAGATTTTTTTAAATGAAAATGATTAAACTTTTTTAAGATATCAATAAATTATATCCCTCTTCAAAAATAAATCATTATAATATTACAAATTTGAATATAGCTATTCAAAATTTGAGTAATTGGGTTATGACTCTATTAATTACTTTTATATTTTTTATTATTTATCCATCAATGTTTTTTATTAACTATATGATCATTATGAATTTTAACTTTGCTCATCGGTATAATAATTTTGTGATCCCTGGTTTTTCTTGTTTCACACAATCACACATAGATTAGTACCATCCTAAAAAAAAAAATAGAACCTAAAACGGTTGTATTGTACCAACTCACAAAGCTAACGAATCAAAATTTGTGTAATTTTGGTTTTGGTTTTCTTATAGTTTTTGTTTCTTTTTGTTTTTCCTGCAATATTTAAAATTTGTTGGTTAGTTCTTTAAAAAACAACATTAGATGTCCATTATTTTTTTTAAAATGGAACAATTTGGTAGAAATAGTTTTACTAGCAATAATTATTTTTTTCTTCATTTTTTTTCTTAAATGCTGAACAGTTTTGTATAGCCTTTTGTTACACCCAGATTTCGAGACAAGAGGTTATGATCCTGAAAGTTGGGCTCGTCAAGTGTGAGCTCGAAATGTATGAAAACATTGTATGGTCCAGCTGTAAAACCTCTTAAGTAAAACAACAACCTCGAAGATGTGTAACCTCGGGATATTTTCTGAGTTCGAAATGGCACGACACTGGGATACATCTATTACCGATTGTCTTCGAATAAAACAGTCCGAGCTTGGGAAGTGCAAGCTCGGGAGTGATAGCTTCGACAGTATCTATCTACTCCGAGCATGTCTTGAAGTTGGGTGACAAGTTGCTAACAATTCCATAAGTCTTGGCAGTCACAATGCCGATTGCTGATCTCGAAGACCTGATGAGTCACCTGGGATAACCCATTTTGTGTGAACATATTTATTGTTGTGTAATCTCAATATTTAAGGGATACCATGTAGTCTGTTATCTGTTCCCGATTTTTATGGGACATTTCCATGTATATAGGAGATATTGCATTTAATGTCATTATTTGAATTGATATACATAATATCTTCCTGAAATATGTGGGAATGAACTCTGTAACCTTCCCTATAAATAGAGGAGGAATGACCACTTGTAAAGGATCAGTTTTCTGATTTCTTGAGAGAAAGCTCTGGGTAATTCATCTCTGAAGAATTTCCAAAAAACTCTAAGTCTTAATAACATAGACTCGTGGATTAGGCAGAATTAACAACTGAACCACGTAAAAACCTTCTCGTTTTTCTTCATTATTCATTCACTTCATAGTTTACATTGTTTAATTGCTCTACGATTTAAGTTGACGAAAAATGGCGTCAACAGTTTGGTGCTTTCATTGAGAGCATTAAGTAGTACGCGCGTGAGTCTATTCAGTCGAAGAAGCCTCCCTGAATCAACTATGGCCGTGAATGATCCCAATGTTCCTGAAGAGGAAATCTTAGAGGAAGCTGACTACCCCCGGCGCCCTGGGAAGCAGCCTATGGTGAATTCGGACCCTGATGAGAGTAGTGGGTCCTCTGACTCTCGAGGACCACCGGCACCACCGACCCCCAGGGATGACAAGGACATGTACTATAATCCAAAACGATATGTCCCAATAGTGGAGCTCAAAAATCGTCAATTGCGAAAGCAGTTGGCAGAAGCCAAGAAACGTAATGAGGAGCTGGCTAGACTAGCTGTCGAGGTCCAGGCAGCTCAGCCCCCACCTCCGCCTCCACGAGATGTTCATGTTCCACCACGCAGGCCTTGTGGGATACCTCGCAAAAACACTGCCACCCGAAGAACAGAGCAACCTCCGCCACCTGTAGAACAACCTGCTCCCTCAAGTCCCCAGAGAAGTACCCGGGCTGGAGCTCCTGCCAACTTAACTGCAGAGGTACCGACTGAGATAGGGAATAATCGAGCCCCCACGGAGGCTCAGACCCAAAATCCTGGTAACGCGCAGAACGTTCATGAACCAGCTCAGGCAAACTCGAGACCTTCTAGGCCCCGTAATGGATGGCAGCCACCATCACCCATAAGGCACCCACCATCACCGATAAGGTATCCCTCACCAACTCGGAGAAACACGCAACCGACTCGGGGTGATAGGGAAAGGCGAGCTGGGCCAAAACATGGGAATGGGGAGACTGCTAGGGAGCATAGAGGTACCCAACCCACGAGAAGCCAAATGTCTTGGTCTCATACTATTGAGATGAGGCAACCATAAAGGAACCCATCTCGAAACAACCGCGCGACAAGTCATGTCAGTGAAGGCTCAGGAGACACTAGATCAGTCAGTATGTATGACCAGGGACGTAGAAATACTGGGAATTGAAGGGATCACCTAGATTTACGAGAACACCTGAACCAAAATCGGGGAAATGATAACCCCTCGAACCCAGACCTGAGGGATCACCTTAATGGATGGAAGAATCCTATGCGGAGGCGCGAAGCTGGGATTGTGATCAACGATAACTAGTTTCAAGTCAGACCCCCCATGGATCCAGTCCAAGAAAGGATCGAACAACTAGAAAGAGCGTTCAGGCTCTTACAAAATGAACAAGGTCGGGATCGGGACGAAGAGTTCGACGAGGAACTCGAGCCCTTCGCTCCCCATATCTCCAACACCCCGTTTCCTCAAGGATTCCGAATTCCTCATGTCCCACCATTTCATGGGAATTCTGATCCATATAGTCATTTGAGTACGTTCAATACAATTATGAGAGCAAGTAATGTGGGCTACGAGCTCAGATGCATGCTGTTTCCAGCCTTGCTCACAAGACCAGCAAAAAACTGGTTAGAAAAATATAAGAGGCATTCGATTACTTCTTGGGATCAATTGTCTAGAGATTTCAAGAAGCAATTCAGAGCCATGATTGGAATAAGGCTCGAGGCGTCTGCCTTGACCAATGTCCGACAACAGCCGAATGAAACATTGAAAAGTTACCTTACAAGGTTCAATTTGGAAGTCGCCCGAGCTCGTGACGTAAATGACAGTGGCCATTTAATGGCTGTCTGAGCTGGAGTAATGCCTGGAAGCCCTCTCTAGGAAGATATGCAGAGGAAACCTGTGAGGTCCTTAACCGAGCTCAATCGACGAGCTCCGAGGTTTGTTAATGTAGAAGAGGCGAGGTTAGCATTGAATATGGCCTCTCAGCCTGTAACTACAACAACAAACGTAAACTCTGCCTTGACCTCAGTGGATCCTACGGCCTCAAAACCCCCTGTGGATAACCCTTCTAAAAGAAAGAAGAATGAAGGGAACAATCCCGAGGCGGAAGGGGGAAAGAAGAAGAAAGGGGAAAGATACTTCTCCGTGTACAAAGTGTATATCGAGCTCAATGAGTCTCGGGAGAATATCTACCTGGCTAATGAAAACTAGGTCCCTTTCAGGCGTCCGAACCCCATGAAGAACTAGAAAGCAAAGAGAGACTCCAGCAAATACTGCAGATTCCATAGAGATACCGGACATACAACCGATGAATGCAGGCAACTAAAGGACGAGATTGAAGGCCTGGTCTCGAGAGGGTATTTCAGGCAATATGTAAGGAACCAAAACCCCAATCAGGCTTCTACCAGCCAGAGGCCAGCTACAACATTGCCTGCCCAAAACAGTAACTCCCGAACAAGGGAGGACAAGCGGCCCCCTCCGATTGATGGAGAAGATGTCGTAACCATCTCGAGGGGACCTCATATTTCAGGATCGGGCAAGAACGCCCAAAAACGATACGTGAATGAGCTGAAAACTGGTGACGAGTCCCCTTGCGAACCCGAACCCAGAGCTTCGAAACACGAGAGGGTTGAATCTCAACCTATAACTTTTACTGAGGACGACGCGTCTTGTAATGCCCCAGATTCCCTAATGTGGTTTAATGGCTGGATTAGTAGGCCGGGAGGGCCATAACTGTTTAATTATGCCATTAAATGATAGTGTGGATGTTTATGTGAATTACATTATAATATGATGTTAAATGCATGCATGTGGGTCCACACTTCATTACAGGGATGCTTTGGTAATTTGGCCCGTTGAGGGCATAATTGTATATTTGTATGCACGTCGGTGATATATTGATGAGATCACATTATAATGTGGGTTTGTTCGAGATATTCGGCATGAGACGATCTTGGAATATTGATTAGCAGTCTAGTCATAACAGGTTTAAGTTCGGGGCTCGAGATGATTCTCGGGGTGATTTTAATGATTAGAGCGTTGCCGAGAATTAAAGGGTAACAGGATGTGAATTATTGATGTTTGAGATTACTGAGAATAGCGAGAATTGGAGAGCGTTAATTATGATTAACGAGATAGGAGGGAAATACCAATTTTGCCCTTGGGAGCCTCTAGAAACCTTTAATTGACCTAGGGGTATTTTGGTCTTTTTACCCCTAGGATAGACTTAAGCCATTGAAGGCTGTAGAAAGGTAGTGAAAACAGAGTAATTTGAAAAGCTTCTCTTGTACCTTTTTCCTTTCAGTTTTCTTTGAGAATTTTGAGCCATTCTTGAGGATTCAAGCTTAGGAAGTAAGCCTTGGGAGTTTGGGAGTGTGTTCCACCATTGAAGAGCATCATAAGCTGAGCTTGGGGTAAGTTTCTAGACATTGAATTCTCTTGTTTGCCCTGTTTTGGTTCTAGTTTTTAGTTGTGATTTCTAGGTTGAATACTAGGTTTTGTTGGGATTTTTGGCTAGGGTTCTTATGGTTGTGATGTTTAGGGTATGTTAGGATGGTTTTTGGGTTCATTTGGCACCAAAAATGGGATTTGGAAGCATTGGAAACAGGTTAGAATCGAAGGAGTCGAAGAAGGAAGTTTCTGGGGAGTGCTGGTCTGGGGGTAGCGCTACAGCGCCCAACCTAGGGCACTATAGCGCTACACATGATTCTTTTGGGCGTTTTGGGGGTTCTGATAATAGTGCTGGGGCGCTAGGGAGCATCGCTGTAGCGCTACTCTGTTCCTCCAAAGTCCCGTTCGGAGTGTTTTTAAGTGTTTTTGGCTCGGGGTTTCAATCTTTAAGGCCCGGGATCGAATCTACTCACCGTGTGGGCATGTTTCGAGGTCCCAAGAGTGGGGTTTAGATTAAGAACCCTTCATTGTTGAATTTCATTAATGGAGGTTATAATTGGTTATGATTAGGTAACTGCTAAGGAATCAAAGGTTGATCGTTCTCAGGAGTCGTTCTTATTTTATTCTCGCTCGAACCTGAGGTAAGAAAACTGCACCCTGTGTATATGACATGCATGTTTGCTGATGAGGCATGTTGGTTGGTGAATGTGGACATTGATTGCATATTAAATGCTAGTGAATGTTGTATACTTGTGTATGGCACTGATTATTCAAGGACAACACTGGTCGCGTATCACTGACCTAAGAGTCAGAAACGGCATAAGCATCCTGAACGCAGGGCTGGATGAAGATTAGATCTAATCGATATCAGCATTGAATGACTCTAAGGCATTAATGCTAGACCAACCCTAAGGTCGATGAATCTTATAAGCGCTTGACTAGTTTAAATTAGTTACTCAGAGCCAGGGCCAAAGGCCTAGGTGACTGTTTGTCACATGGCTAGGGAGCGGAATCCCATGGTTATGACTCTATGGTCATGAGGTAGGTTATGATGGTGACCAGTCATCGTGCACCTAACTAGTTTAAGCTAGTGAAAGGTTCACTTATCTGTTAGGCCCTGGTGACCCTATCGTCACATGGCTAAAGGGAGTTGTACCCACTTTAGTGACTTTTGCGACTGTTACTTATCTGTTTTGGACTAAAAGTCCTGAATGATTATTATGATCATTGTTGATATTATATCATGCTATATTGTGTTTTCTTGCTGGGCCTTGGCTCATGGGTGCTATGTGGTGCAGGTAAAAGGAAAGAAAAGCTCACCCAGCCTTGAGTGGAGAGCTTAGGCGGTGATGTGTACATATGCGGCCGCTTGACCACCACAGCCAAGGAGTTCTTAGAGGAACTAGGGGGTTTACCCTATTTTTGCCGCTTAGGTCGGCGGGTTTGTAAATTTGAAACAATAATGACCTTTTTGAGTTGTAAATAAACTTGTAAATGTTTTGATGGGCCCATGTACAATTTTATGCATTTAATAAAATATATCCTTCCTTTTTATTGGTTTTCCACCTTAGCTTGTTAATAACACTTAGAGCACGTTTTTAACCAAAGGACTCATGCAGCGAGTCAAATTTCTGATTCACCGTTCACCATAACTGCTCTGGGGTAACCAGGGTGTTACAACTTGGTATCAGAGCATGCCAAGGTTAGGGTTCCTGTAGAATGGCTGGGCATGTACACACATCACTGAATTCAAGCTCGACTCATGGTTTGGTAATTATTTATGTAGTTATAGGTATAACTGCTTAAATATAGTATACATGCTTTACCTGTATGCATGAGACACCATGTTAAACCTGTGCCCTGAAATATCATATCCTCAGCAACTGTGTGCTTATTAGTACTGAGATTGCTGGAACATACTTATTAGTATGGTTGATCGTGAATTATTATGTGATACATGCTGAGTGCTACATGCTATAAACATGTATCTGCCTGTATATTGTATGACTGTGGAATATGATAATTGTCTGCTTGTTCTTGGATCGTAAGGCGGCAAGAGGTTTAGTTATTACTACCTGACTGGCCGTATTGATCATTGTTTCAACAAGGTATCAGTGATAAGAATGAATCCAGGGTAGATAGACACTTCAGCTGGCCAAAGTGATCAAGGCCAGAATAATAACAGTCAGGGTCAGGAAAATGAACAGTCACAGATTCCACAACCAGCTCCTGCAAACTGGCAGCAATTGTTTAATGATCTGTAGGCAACAGTGCTGAGACAGGGGGAAGAGCTTCGTCTCCTGAGACAGCAGCAAGTGCATGCAGTGGCTAGTGTATCAGAGGCACCCCCTGTGTCGGTGCCAGCAGCTGGACAGCTGCCTGAGCTTGGAAATAAATGGGAGCCTCTTTATGAAAGGTTCAGGAAGCAGCAACCTCAAGTATTTGAGGGCAGTGCAGATCCTGCCAAGGCGGAGCAGTGGATGAGTATGATTACCACTATCCTTGATTTCATGAGGGTATCTGGTAATGAGAGGGTGGCCTGTGCCACTTATATGTTACGAGAGGATGCCCGAATTTGGTGGGAAGTGATTACCCAGACCAAGAATGTTAATGCCCTGAGTTGGGAAGAGTTTCAAACTCTGTTCAACGAGAAATATTACAATGATGCAGGGTAGCAAAGGCTGAGGAATTCATTAGGCTACTTCAGGGAAATTTGTCAGTCACTGAGTATGCCTTAAAGTTTGATCGTTTGGTGAAGTTTGCCTTGGAATTGGTACCCATTGATGGGACCAGAAGAGAGAGATTCCTTCAGGGGCTACAGCCCAGATTAGCCCGTGATGTGCGTATTACCACTATGGCTGGGGTTACTACCTATGTACAAGTGGTTAAGAAGGCACTCACAGTTGAGAGTGCAGAGAACAGAATCTGGCGTGATAGTGCAGTAAAAAAGGAATTCAGGAGGCCAGGTCCTCCATTTGTGGGTTCTGGTAGGGGTATAGGCACCAGTGATCAGAAGAGGAAGGTTCCTGACACCTTCCCAGTTCCAGGTCCTGATAGGCGGCCACGTGGTATTTCAATGGGTCGTCCAGATGGTAATGAAGCCTGGAAGTCTTATCCTGAATGCCCCAGATGCAAGAGGCATCATTTGGGAGAATGTAGGGCAAGGGCCTGCTTCTCTTGTGGAGCAATGGGTCATCTTAAAAAGGATTCCCCTAAGATCAGAAAAGAAGAACCCAGAAAAGCGGACAGCTCAGCCCCAGCTCGAGTGTTCGCATTGACTCAAGCAGAAGCTGAGGCTTCTCCCTCAGTTGTTACAGGTCAGCTTCTTAGTGCTGGAACCCCTTATAATGTTTTGATTGACTCTGGTGCTACACATTCTTTTGTTGCTAGTAGTATTATTGATAGATTGTGTAGACCCTGTGACTTTTATGCTGTGGGGTTTGGAACTTTTTTGCCCACTAGAGAGTTAGTGGTATCCAGTAGATGGGTCAGATCTTTGACAGTGACAGTAGAGGACAGAGAGTTGTCAGTGGATTTAATAGAGTTGGTTATGACTGACTTCGATATGATATTGGGTATGGATAGGTTGGCAAAGTATGGGGCAACTATTGATTGCAGAAGGAAGATGGTCACCTTTGAGCCAGAAGGTGAGGATCCTTTTGTATTTGTTGGTACTGTGCATGGACCTCGCATACCTATGATTTTTGTATTGAGGGCTAGGGATCTATTGCAAGGAGGTTGCATTGGATTCTTGGCCAGTGTGGTTGATACCACTCAGGTCGTGCCAGTGAGACCAGAAGATACCAGACTTGTTTGTGAGTTTCTGGATGTGTTTCCAGAAGATTTTCCAGGGTTTCCGCCGCATAGAGAGATTGAGTTCGTTATAGAGCTGGCACCAGGGACGGAGCCAGTGTCTAGAGCACCTTACAGAATGGCCCCAGCCGAGTTGAAAGATTATAAGTACAGTTGCAAGAACTGTTGGATTTGGGTTTTATCAGACCTAGTTTCTCACCTTGGGGTGCGTCAGTTCTGTTTGTGAAAAACAAAGATGGTTCTCTGAGGATGTGTATTGATTACAGAGAACTGAATAAGCTGACAATTAAGAATAAGTACCCTTTGCCAAGGATAGATGATTTGTTCGATCAGTTACAAGGTAAGAAGGTATTCTCAAAGATTGACCTTCGTTCTGGTTATCATCAGTTGAGGGTCAAGGAGGGAGATATACCAAAGACTGCTTTTCGTACTAGGTATGGGCATTATGAGTTCTTAGTCATGTCTTTTGGATTGACTAATGCCCCTGCCGCTTTTATGGATCTGATGAACAGAGTGTTCAAGGATTATCTAGACCAGTTTGTGATCGTCTTCATCGATGATATTCTGGTATATTCTCAGTCTGAGTTAGAGCATGAGCAGCATCTGAGGTTGGTTCTACAGAGACTGAGGGAACACAGACTGTTTGCAAAGTTCAAGAAATGTGAGTTCTGGTTATCTCAGGTATCCTTTCTTGGGCATATTGTCAGTAAGGAGGGGATTAAGGTAGATCCAGTAAAGATTGAGGCAGTCAGAGATTGGCCAAGGCCAAAGAGTGCTTCTGAAGTTAGAAGTTTCCTCGGATTGGCAGGTTATTACATGCGTTTCGTGGAAGGGTTCTCAAAGATTGCTACTTCGTTGACTGAGCTGACACGCAAGATTCAGAAATTTGTGTGGTCAGATAAGTGTGAGAACAGCTTCCAGGAACTGAAGCAGAGATTGATTACAGCTCCGATTCTGAGTCTTCCGACAGATCAGGAGAAGTTTGTGATTTATTGTGATGCTTCTCATCAGGGTTTGGGATGTGTTCTGATGCAATCAGAGAAGGTAATTGCTTATGTTTCTCGTCAATTGAAGGAGTATGAAAAGATATATCTTACTCATGATTTAGAGTTGGCGGTTGTGGTTTTTGCTTTAAAGATATGGAGGCATTATCTCTATGGAGAGAAGTGTGAAATTTATACAGATCACAAGAGCCTGAAATACTTCTTCACTCAGAAAGATTTAAATATGAGGCAAAGGCATTGGCTGGAGTTAGTAAAAGATTATGATTGTGAGATTCTGTATCATCCAGGAAAAACCAATGTGGTAGCTGATGCTTTAAGCCGGAAGGGTCCGAGACAGATTCATGGTATGAGGCTGATAGCCAGAGAGTTAGCAGATGATATGACCAGAGCTGGTATAGAGTTGCTGGTGGGCCAGTTGGCTAATATTACGCTACAGTCTACGCTGTTAGAGAGAATCAAAGAGGGTCAGTTGAGTGATCCACAGCTGATCAAGATCAGAGAGGATGTTCTGGCTGGAGCATCCAGAGATTATACAGTGTCTGAGATAGGCTTGTTGAGATACAAGGGGCGGATATGTGTTCCATTAGACACTGCTTTGAGGCAAGATATTCTGGATGAATCTCATACTACACCTTACTCTTTGCATCCAGGCACGACGAAGATGTATCAGGATGTGAGATCATTGAATTGGTGGCCGGGGATGAAGAGAGATGTAGTAGAATATGTGGCTAAGTGCTTGACATGTCAACAGGTCAAGGTTGAGCATCAGAGGACGGCGGGGTTATTGCAGCCTCTGGATATCCCAGAGTGGAAGTGGGAGGACATCACGATGGATTTTGTGGTGGGCTTACCCAGGACTATTGGTCAGCATGATTCTATTTGGGTGATAGTGGATCGCTACACCAAGTCAGCTCACTTGTTGCCAGTGAGGACTACTTATACAGTTGACCAGTATGCAAATCTTTATGTGAGAGAGATTGTGCGCCTCCATGGAGCACCTAGGTCGATCGTGTCAGATCGGGACCCTACCTTTACTTCCAAGTTCTAGGGAAGTTTGCAGAAAGCCACGGGGACACAATTGAGGTTCAGTACTGCTTATCATCCTTAGATAGATGGGCAATCTGAGAGGACGATCCAGATATTGGAAGACATGCTACGAGCATGTGTGCTGGACTTTGGTGGATCTTGGAGTAAGTATCTACCTTTGATAGAATTCTCCTACAATAACAGTTATCAGTCTACCATTGGAGTTGCACTTTATGAGATGTTGTATGGTAGGAAGTGCATATCTCCCATTCATTGGGATGAGACAGGTGAAAGGAGATACTTAGGTCCTGAAGTAGTTCAGAGGACTAGTGAGGCCATTGAGAAGATTAGAGCCCGAATGCTTGCTTCTCAGAGTAGGCAGAAGAGCTATGCAGACCCCAAGCGTAGGAACGTGGAGTTCCAAGTGGGAGACTATGTCTTCCTTAGGGTCTCGCCATGGAAATGGGTGAGAAGGTTTGGGAAGAAAGGCAAGTTGAGCCCTAGATTTGTAGGTCCATTTGAGATCCTGGAGAGGGTTGGTCAAGTGGCTTACAGATTGGCTTTGCCTCCAGCTTTGTCAGCCATGCATAATGTATTTCATGTTTCAGCTCTTCGGAGGTATGTATATGATGTGAATCATATTTTTAGCTATGAAGATCTGGAGCTTGAGGCAGATCTCTCCTTTGAGGAGCAGCCAGTTCAGATACTTGATAGAAAGGATAAGGTCCTCAGGAATAAGACGATACCTTTGGTTAAGGTATTGTGGAGGAGCAACAAGGTCGAGGAGGCGACCTGGGAGCTGGAGTCAGATATGCAGGATCAGTATCCCGAGCTGTTCAGGTAAATTTCGAGGATGAAATTTCTGTAAGGAGGGGATAGTTGTAATGCCCCGGATTCCCTAATGCGGTTTAATGGTTGGATTAGTACGCTAGGAGGGCCATAACTGTTTAATTATGCCATTAAATGATAATGTGCATGTTTATGTGAATTACATTATAATATGATGTTAAATGCATGCATGTGGGTCCACACTTCATTACAGGGATGCTTTGGTAATTTTTCTCGTTGAGGGCATAATTGTATATTTGTATGCACGTCGGTGATATATTGATGAGATCACATTATAATGTGGGTTTGTTCGAGCTATTCGGCATGAGACGATCTTGTAATATTGATTAGTGGTCTAGTCATAACAGGTTTAAATTCGGGGCTCGGGATGATTCTCGGGGTGATTTTAATGATTAGAGCGTTGCCGGGAATTAAAGGGTAACAGGATGTGAATTATTGATGTTTGAGATTATTGAGAATAGCGGGAATTGGAGAGCGTTAATTATGATTAACGAGATAGGAGGGAAATACCAATTTTGCCCTTGGGAGCCTCTAGAAACCTTTAATTGACCTAGGGGTATTTTGGTATTTTTATCCCTAGGATAGACTTAAGCCATTGAAGGCTGTAGAAAGGGAGTGAAAACAGAGTAATTTGAAAAGCTTCTCTCATACCTTTTTCCTTTCAGTTTTCTTTGTGAATTTTGAGCCATTCTTGAGGATTCAAGCTTGGGAAGTAAGCCTTGGGAGTTTGGGAGTGTGTTCCACCATTGAAGAGCATCATAAGTTGAGCTTGGGGTAAGTTTTTATCCATTGCATTCTATTGTTTGCCCTGTTTTGGTTCTAGTTTTCAGTTGTGATTTCTAGGTTGAATACTAGGTTTTGTTGGGAGTTTTGGCTAGGGTTCTTATGGTTGTGATGTTTGGGGTATGTTAGGATGGTTTTTGGGTTCATTTGGCACCAAAAATGGGATTTGGAAGCATTGGAAACAGGTTAGAATCGAAGGAGTCGAAGAAGGAAGTTTCTGGGGAGTGCTGGTCTGGGGGTAGCACTACAGCGCCCAACCTAGGGCGCTATAGCGCTACACAGGATTCTTTTGGGCATTTTGGGGGTTCTGAGAATAGCACTGGGGCGCTAGAGAGCAGCGCTGTAGCGCTACTCTGTTCCTCCAAAGTCCCGTTCGGAGTGTTTTTAAGTGTTTTTGGCTCGGGGTTTCAATCTTTAAGGCCCGGGATCGAATCTACTCACCGTGTGGGCATGTTTCGAGGTCCCGAGAGTGGGGTTTAGATTAAGAACCCTTCATTGTTGAATTTCATTAATGGAGGTTATAATTGGTTATGATTAGGTAACTGCTAAGGAATCAAAGGTTGATCGTTCTCAGGAGTCGTTCTTATTTTATTCTCGCTCGAACCTGAGGTAAGAAAACTGCACCCTGTGTATATGACATGCATGTTTGCTGATGAGGCATGTTGGTTGGTGAATGTGGACATTGATTGCATATTAAATGCTAGTGAATGTTGTATACTTGTGTATGGCACTGATTATTCAAGGACAACACTGGTCGCGTATCACTGACCTAAGAGTCAGAAACGGCATAAGCATCCTGAACGAAGGGCTGGATGAAGATTAGATCTAATCGATATCAGCATTGAATGACTCTAAGGCATTAATGCTGGACCAATCCTAAGGTCGATGAATCTTATAAGCTCTTGACTAGTCTAAACTAGTTACTCAGAGCCAGGGCCAAAGGCCTAGGTGACTGTTTGTCACATGGCAAGGGAGCGGAAACCCATGGTTATGACTCTATGGTCATGAGGTAGGTTATGATGGTGACCAATCATCATGCACCTAACCTGTTTAAGCTAGTGAAAGGTTCACTTATCTGTTAGGCCCTGGTGACCCTATCGTCACATGGCTAAAGGGAGTTGTACCCACTTTAGTGACTTTTGCAACTGTTACTTATCTGTTTTGGACTGAAAGTCCTGAATGATTATTATGATCATTGTTGATATTATATCATGCTATATTGTGTTTTCTTTCTGGGCCTTGGCTCATGGGTGCTATGTGGTGTAGGTAAAGGGAAAGAGAAGCTCACCCAGCCTTGAGTGGAAAGCTTAGGTGGTGATGTGTACATATGCGGCCGCTTGACCACCACGGCCAAGGAGTTCTCAGAGGAACTAGGGTGTTTACCCTATTTTTGCCGCTTAGGTCAGTAGGTTTGTAAATTTGAAACAGTAATGACCTTTTTGAGTTGTAAATAAACTTGTAAATGTTTTGATGGGCCCACGTACAGTTTTATGCATTTAATAAAATATATCCTTCCTTTTTATTGGTTTTCCACGTTACCCTGTTAATAACACTTAGAGCACGTTTTTAACCAAAGGACTTGGGTAGCGAGTCAAATTTCTGGTTCACCGTTCACCGTAACTGCTCTAGGGTAACCAGGGTGTTACACGTCTCATGTGAAATTTCCTCACAACGACCCGCTGGTCATCACCCTTCAGCTTGCGAACAAGAGGGTTCACCGAGTCCTGGTTGATAACAGGAGCTCAGTGAATATCCTCTATAAGGCCACCTTATAAAAGATAGGACTCACGCTTCATGACCTAAAGGCTTATGCAACGACATTGTAAGGCTTTTCAAGAGAAGGGATTGCATGTATGGGTTCCATCGAACTCCTTGTAACCTTGGGAGACTTCCCGGTCTCGACAACCAAGATGATGGAATTCGTAGTAGTGGATCTACCATCGGCCTACAACGTATTGCTCGGGAGACCCGCCCTAGTAGGGCTGGGGGCAGTTTCGTCTGTGAGGCACTTGTCCATCAAGTTCCCGACTTCTAGTGGCATCGGGACACTGAAAGGAGACTAGCTCGCAGGAAGGGAATGCCATAGCATTTCCATTAGAGGAAAGAAACAGACAAGTGTACAAACAGTTGTCATAATTCAGAATAAGGATGGGGTTGTCTTCGAGATAGACGAAGAAATTGATCCGAGAATAGAGGAAAGAGCTGGCCTCGAGCCATTAGAAGAGCTCGAAGAGGTCAAGCTCGAAGAAGTAGACCCCCCAAAGACAGTAAAGGTAGGGAAAAACCTTCTAGAAGAAACGAAATAGCAATTAATTTGCTTTTTGAAAAAGAACCAATATGTTTTCGCATGGTCACATTCGGACGTGGTAGGGATAAATCCGAATGTGGTAAGCCATGCTCTAAATATTGACAAGACCTTCCCCCCGAAGCATCAAAAGTGAAGACTCCTGGACGACGACAGGAAGAAGGCCCTAAAGGAAGAGGTCGACCGGTTAAAGGCAAACCAATTCATACGAGATGCCTTCTACCCCGATTGGATCGCCAACTCGGTGCTAGTTCCGAAACCTAATGGGACATGGAGAATCTATATTGATTATTTAGACCTCAATAAAGCTTGTCCTAAGGACTGCTTCCCCTACCTCGGATCGACCAGCTCGTAGATGCCACAGCTAGGCATGGACTTATGTCGTTTATGGACACTTATTCTGAATATAACTAGATTGCCATGCACGCCCTAGACCAAGAGCATACGAGTTTTGTGACAGATAAAGGACTATATTGCTACAATTTCATGCCGTTCAGACTCAAGAATGCTGGAGCCACTTACCAATGGCTCGTAAACATGATGTTCTCCGAACAGATAGGTAATAACATGGACGGTTATGTTGATGATATGTTAGTTAAATCTAAACATAACAATAACCATGTGGACCACTTTGAAGAGTGCTTTGCCGTGTTACGGAGGTACGATATGAAACTCAACCCCCATAAATGCTCTTTTGGAGTGTCATCAGGGAAATTCCTAGGTTTCATAGTGAATTCCTGGGGAATAGAAGCTAATCTTGACAAGATCCAGCCTCTAATTGGCATGCCCTCACCTCGAAAGCATAAGGATGTCCAAAGTGTGACTAGACAGATGGCAGCACTGAGTAGATTTATCTCAAAATCTACAGATCGTTGTCTTCCATTCTTCAACCTTTTGAGAGGAGGAAAAAAATTCGAGTGGACGGAGGAATGCGAGCTAGCTTTTCAGGAGCTCAAGAAGCACCTTGCGGAACCCCCTATCTTGTCGAAACCTATCACATGCAAGATTTTGTACCTATATCTCGCTACAACCGAGCATGCCATTAGCACTGTGCTCATCCGAGAAGAACAGAAGGTGCAAAAACCAGTATACAATGTCAGCAAAAGGTTACTGGGGGCAGAATCGAGATACCCCTTAATGGAAAAGTTGGCTCTCAGCCTAATTCACTCATCTCGAAAGCTCCGACCTTACTTCCAGGCGCACCCCATCCATGTGCTGACCGATCAACCACTAAGACAAGTCTTATCCAAGCCAGAAGCCTCAGGCCGATTACTAAAATGGGTCGTTGAACTCGGACAATTCGAGATCACCTACCATCCAAGGACGACCATAAGAGGACAGGCCCTGGCAGACTTCATAGTGGAATGCACTAGAATGACTAACGATGAATTTATAACCCCAGCCCGCGAGCTGTGGAAACTTTATGTTGATGGGTCTTCCAATGAAAATGGGTTGGGGGCAAGAATAATACTGATCACCTCAACAGGAAGTTGATTTCACTTCGCTTTGAGATTTGACTTCGAAGCATCAAATAACAAGGCTGAATACGAAGCTCTACTGGAAGGACTTCGAATAGCCAAGGAACTCAAGGCTAAGGCGATACATTGCTACAGTGACTCCTAGTTGGTGGTCAACCAAATCTTAGGGGAATACCAGGCTCGTGGGATGAAAATGGCTGCATATTTAGAAAAAGCAAAGGCAACACTCGAGCATTTCGAATTTTACATGATAGAGCAGGTTCCCCGAGAGCAAAATTCATATGCAGACGCCTTGGCCAGGCTCACCACATCCACTGAGGTCGACGAGCTGAATGTCGTGCCAATCGAACATTTATCCACAACTAGTATAAGCGAGCCTGAACAAGAAGATGTCTGCATGATTAACTCCGAGCCAACCTGGATGACCCCGATAATTGAGTACCTTGAAACCGACATTCTCCCAAAAGAACGGACCAAGGCTCGAAAACTGATGTATCAGATTCCCAGGTACACCATTGTGGATGGAAGGCTATATAGAAGAGGATACTCTATGCGATTACTCCGATGTGTGACTCCACCCGAGGCTAAGAAGATCATAGAAGAGATTCATGAAGGATTCTGTGGAGACCACACTGGGGGGCATAGCCTATCCAAGAAAAGCATACGCCAAGGGTACTTCTGGCCTACCATCAAAGCAGATTCGTTTGATTACGTCAAAAAATGGGATAAGTGTCAACGGTTCGCCACAATCCCTCAAGCTCCACCTTCCGAGCTAACTATGATGACCTCCCCATGGCCATTTGCGGTCTGGGGAATTGACCTCATAGGCTCGTTGCCAACTGGAAAAGGTGAAGTCAAGTACGTAGTAGTCACAGTAGATTACTTTACGAAATGGACCGAGACTGAGTCTCTGGCGACAATTACTTCAAAAAAAGTCTTGGACTTCGTGGTAAAGAACGTCATCTGCTGATATGGGATGCCAAGGAAGACAGTGTCCAATAACGGTACTCAATTCGATAGCGACTTGTTTACCAGCTTTTGTGAGAAAAATGGGATACTAAAAAGCTTCTCCTGTTAGATAAGCTTATACAGGATCTTAATTTATTTTCTTGTATATCTAATATTAAACAAATTAATACGAGATAGCCTAAAACATGTTTCTAAAATTGAATTCAAAGAGAAACAAATAATATCATACTTACAGTATACGCAGCGAAATTAAAGAGTCCTTCCTTCAGTTTCTCTAACTCTTGTATCCTCTCTGTCGCAGAGTATTACCAAGTGTTATCCCAAAATTTGAGAAGGATGATGTGGCAGTAAAATTGACACGTGGCATGGATTATTTGGGTGATCTGGCTTAGCAGTAGCCCAATGCATCAGTAAAAAATTTCGACTGCTTGAGAGATGCCATAGTCAAGTCAAATACACCCGAGGGGAATACTTGGGCTGAGGTGTGCTTGGCTCGGACCCTTGTCCAAGAAGCCCAAGTGTTTGATTCAAAACTAAGTCTAAGGAGCTTAAAGGATGGGTTTGGACTTTGGCTCGAGGGACAGAAGAAGCAGGTCCGATCGTACCTTAGCTTGAGGAGCCCCTAGATGCTTGGCTCGGACCTATCCGAGGTAAGCTTCCAAGTGCTTGGCTCGGACCTATCCGAGGTAAGCTTCCAAGATGGTTGGCTCGGACCAAGTCCGAGGAGAGGTCCCATGCATGCCAAGAGATGGACTTAGATTTTGGCCAAGGAGAGGCCACAAAAGGTCCGATCGGACCTTAGTTGGAGGAACCAAGTGCTTGGCTCGGACCTATTTGAGATAAACTTCCAAGTGTTTGGCTCGGACCTATCCGAGGTGAGCTTCCAAGATGGTTGGCTCGGACCCTAGTCCGAGGAGAAGGCAAGAATAGGTCCGATCAGACCCTAGTCCAAGGAGCCAAATTATTTGGCTCGGACCTTAGTCCGAGGTATGCTCAAAGAGGTTGGCTCAGACCATGTCCGAGGAGAGCCAATGCATGTGGCTCGGACCTTATCAACAAACAAACTAGACTATGTCAAATTCCCGGAAACTACTTCAGGTAAGAATCGGTCTGGGCACCGCGGGAATCTCTCATTCCTCACTCAAATTGAGGAATCTGTTGTATTTTAAATATTTCTTGTAATTTAAATATAAGATGAATAATAAAATATCCCTATCTGAAGGGGATATCAGTTGAGGATCCCAAGCCTATAAATAGAGGGTTGATGGGATCGTAAAGGGACTTTTGGCAAATTGAGAATTAGTCTGTGTTCTAGAGAGAGAAAGTGTGTTTTTCTTGAGAGGATCCCTTTTTTGTATTCTGGAACATTTATACTTAAGAAACTCAGTTGACACTGGTTCATTTGATCTTGAGTGTGAATAAAGTAATAAAATCTCTAAGTGGATTAGGCTATTACCGACTGATCGGGGCTGAACCACTATAAAATCTCTTGTGTTATTTACTTTCATTGATTAAGCTGTCTGTTGTCGTTTACATTCTCTTGAAGGCTTGTCGTTATTGACGTTCTCACGTCGTTGGCTAAAAATACAGTCAACATTTTGGTGCTTTCATTGAGAGCCTGAAGAGAAAGACAGACAGTCCCTGAAGCTATATGGTGCCTAAGAACACTAATGCGGCCTCCAAGAGGGCAAGCACCTCTACAGAGCATGCTAGATCAGAGGGTTCCAGCGTTCAAGATCGTGAGACTGAGCCTAGAGTTGTGCTCGAGGATGTAGCTCCAGAAGTTGAAGAGCTCCAGGAGACCATGAGCGCATTCCAAGAGGAGCTGGCTCAGTTCAATGCTAGGCAGGAGGCCTTTGCTGAGGAAATGGCCAGGCAGAAATGGGAGATGGACGCTAGGAGCGAGGAGATCCGTCGACAGTAGGAGGAGGCCGACAGGCGACATCGCGAAGCTGCACTTGCTCTGGAGGCAGCTACGCAACTGACCAAAGCCAATGCTTAGGCTGTGCCTGGGGTGACACCCACCCCAGAGGCAAGGACCACAGAAGCTGGTCGTAAGAAAACTGATAGACCAGGCAGGGGTGGTGATAACCCACCTGGTCATGAAGAGGAGGGAGTCCGATCGCGCACTGCCTCAACCCAAAGGGGGAACTCTAAGACCCCCTCAAGGAGCCACCGATCAGAGACTTCTAGGTCAAGGAGTCATAGGTCAGGCAGTAAGAAAACACCTTCTGAGCAGGAGCACAATAGAGCTCCTCGTGGCAAAGAGACTTCCCACTTCAAAGATGGACATGGGCGTGATGAAGTTGATAGTCACCACACCAACCAGTCGAAGGAGAAGAATAATAACCGACGAGGAAAAGAAGATCAACCAGCTCAAACGGGAAAGCCACCACGGCATCCCAACCAGCGTAATGGCAAGGAGCACGCTCCACCTAGCAGACCTTCCGAGAAGACTCGGAGTACGGTGTTCGACCGGTTGGGAAAGAACACTGCTCAGAAGGACCTGAGGGACGTCATTGATGATAGAAGGAGGACCGTCCCGGTCGAAGGGCAGGAGCCAATCCGTCCTACCAGTCGAGTAGAAATACTCGATGGTGAGGTGTCGGATAGGAGTACCCGACCAGGCGGTTCCGAGATTAAGACCCCAGCTGTGGCCCCAGGCATCCAAGCCCAGCTTGATGCTTTGACAGCGGCAGTCCAGAGTTTGTCAAAACAACCAGTTATTGATCCGGTAGACCACAGAAGTGGTAGCCCTTTTTGTGCTAAAATTAGAGCAGCTCAACCACCAAAGAAGTACAAAGCACCGGTACTGCCAGCTTATACAGAAAAGGCAGACCCGGTAAGGCACGTTGGGAAGTTTGAAGATCAGATGGAGCTGCTTGGGGTGAGTGATGACTACCGCTGCAGAGTGTTCCCCACCACATTGTCAGACACTGCCCAGGAGTGGTACTGGAAGTTCAAACCAGACTCCATCACCTCTTGGGAGAGCTTTAGGAAGGAGTTCTGCAGGCAGTTCAGTACTGCCCGAACCCCTCCTGTTTATGCCAACCACTTGGTGGATATTAGGCAGGGTAAAGATGAGTCTCTCAAGAATTACATTCAAAGGTTCATGAGAGAAGCTAACCGAGCTACCGCGGTTGGAGATGAGGGGAAGATGGTGGCGATCTCTTTCGGTATTATCTATCGAAGTCCTTTGTGGGACAGCATCCATCGCCATCCAATTTCAACTTTACAACAGTTTTTAGACCGGGCGGACAAATCCAAGTGGATCAAGTGATACTCCGAAGGACAGCGGAAATGATCAAGGTGGTAGTAAGAAACGTGGGAATAACGGGTCTGACCGCCGCAGTGAGAAAAAGGCTAAGTCGAGATCAAACGACAAGCCAACGAAGTTGAACCTCGATTCACCAACTACACCACTCTTTCGGCGACCCGGGCGGAGATCTATCTAGCCAGTCATCAGGAGGTCCCTTACCGGAAACCCCCACCAATCAAGAAGGAGATGAGTAAGAGGGATATGAACAAGTTTTGTCGTTTCCATGGAGACTATGGACACGACACGAATGAGTGTAATCACCTTAAATATGAGATAGAGTTTCTCCTCCGGTCGGGGAAGCTAAAAAAGTACCGAGCAGAGAAGACCCAAGGAGAGGGGAGCAACAATAATCCTGGGTTCAAGCGGCAACGGTCCCCACCTTTGCAACCTGAACCCGTGGACTTCACATTAGATACTATATGTGGAGGACCACATCTTGCTGGAGATAGCAACAAGGCGAGGGAGAGGTATGCTCTCACCCTTCGTCATGAGTTGGATGCGGCATCCACCTCCGAGGTTATGACGGTGGAGGAGCGACCACCAAAGAACCCAAGGTATGAAAGTGAGTCCCTCACCTTCATTGAGGAAGATGCTAAACACGTGAGGTATCCTCACAATGACCCTCTTGTTGTGACAGTCCAAATAGCTAATATGAAGGTGAAAAGATGTCTGGTTGATACAGGAAGCTCTGTAAACATCATTTATAAGTCCTCTTTTGAAAAAATGAAGCTATCTATCAATGACTTAAAGCCATGCTCTCACGTCATTTATGGGTTTAATGGAGAAGGATTGTCACCAGCAAGGACAATCAAGTTACCAGTCACGACGGGGGAAGCCCCCAAGCATGAAACCGTAATGACTGAGTTTTTTATTGTTGACTGCCCGTCCGCCTACAATGTGGTTATTGGTCGACCGCTACTCACCAACTTGCATGCGGTAGTTTCAATTTGGCACCTATCCATGAAGTTCCCGACCAGCGCTGGCATAGGCTGTGTCCAAGGATACCAAAGGGAGGCTAGGGAGTGCTATAATACCTCGATAGCTAAGGCGAAGAAAAGTGCCAAGGAGAACAACATGATTGTATGTGTTGAAAGAGAGGAGGTGGATGAGATGGATGTAGACCAGAGTCTTGTAGTAGTAAATGATGAAGAGATGTTAGAGGAGTGTGGCCAGGAGAGCACTCCTAGTTTGGAAAAGCAGAAGACCCCATCCGGTGATGAAGTCACCAAATAGGGCGTTGCCCAAAGCGAGGGAAGAGATTTTGATCCTCGCTTTGGGGATTATGAGAGTGATGTGGGACCATCCGAGGAGTTAGAGGAGGTCCCTATAGATGAGAATGACCCGACGAGAGGGGTCAAGATTGGAAAGAAGTTGAAAGCTGAGGTGAGAGCACAGCTGATAGAATTCTTGCGAAGGAATCAAGATGTCTTCGCCTGGTCTCACAAGGATATGGTGGGTATCTCACCAACTGTGATCAGCCACGTGCTCAACGTGGATGAAGGATATCCAGCGGTGCAGCAGAAGAGGAGATTGCTTGACAAGGATCGAGCAAAGGCTCTTAAGGAGGAGGTAGAGCGATTGAAGGAGAATGGGTTTATCAGAGAGGCATACTACCCAGCTTGGGTTTCAAACCCAGTGTTGGTGCCCAAACCCAATGGAAAGTGGAGGACTTATGTAGATTTTACTGATCTAAACAAAGCGTGCCCGAAGGATTGCTTTCCTTTACCGAGAATAGACCAGTTGGTAGATGCAACCTCTGGTCACGAGACCTTGTCCTTCATGGATGCGTATTCGGGGTACAACCAGATCAGCATGCATCCTCCTGATGAAGAGCATACCAGCTTCCGAACAGATATAGGGCTATACTGCTATAGGGTCATGCCCTTCGGATTGAAGAATGCAGGAGCTACCTACCAGCGCTTGGTGAATGGTATGTTTCGTGACTTAATCGGCAAGAGCATGGAGGTATACATAGACGATATGCTGGTGAAGTCAAAGGAAGCTGAGGGGCACGTGGGAGACTTAGAGGAGTGCTTTGCAATATTGAGGAAGTACAACATGAAGTTAAACCCCCTCAAATGTTCGTTTCGAAATCAGGTTCGTTTCGAAGTACAACATGAAGTACAGCACGCGGCTCTAAGCAGGTTCGTTTCGAAATCAACGGACAAGTCCGTCCCGTTTTTTAACCTGCTTAAAGGAGGCAAGAAGTTTGAGTGGACCGCAGAGTGTGAACAAGCTTTCTAGGCAATAAAGGAGCATTTGGCCCAACCTCCTGTTCTTTCCAAGCCAGTTGATGGAGAAGACCTATGTATGTACCTAGCAGTCACGGAGCACGCTGTTAGTGCTGCCTTAGTACGTGAGGAGGATAAGGTGCAGCACCCGGTATATTATGTTAGCAAGCGATTGATAGGAGCGAAGTCCCGGTATCCCATGATCGAGAAGTTAGCTTACTGCTTGGTACTTGCATCACGAAAATTGCGGCCATACTTCCAAGCACACCCCATTAAGGTCCTTACTGACCAGCCTCTACGCCAAGTTTTATAGAAGCCGGAGTCGTCTGGTCGGCTACTTAAATGGGCAGTTGAGCTAGGCCAATTTGAAATCAAGTACCAACCGAGGATTGCTATTAAAGGTCAAGCTTTGGCAGATTTCATCGCTGAGTGTACCGGAATTGCTGATGTTCCCGACCAGCAAGAGATTGTTACTGGGCAAAAAGAAGAAATTCCTACTTGGCAACTTTTTGTTGATGGGTCGTTGAATGAGCACCATTCAGGAGCTGGGATTATACTAGTCACACCAGAGAAGCACCGAATTCATTGTGCACTAAGATTCGTATTTAATGCTTCTAACAATGAGGCGGAGTATGAGGCCCTCTTAGCAGGCTTGCGACTGGCTAGAGATGTACGTGCCCGGTCGGTAGAGATAAATAGTGATTCCCAATTGGTGGTCTATCAAGTATTGGGGGAATACCAGGCAAGGGGCCTACACATGATGGCATACTTAAACAAAACCAAAGATTTGCTAGCCCAGTTCGAGGAGTATACCATCAAGCTAGTACCACGGGAGCAGAATTCCAATGCAGATGCTCTAGCAAAGCTTGCTAGTGCAAAAGATGCCGAAACTCTAAATATAGTACCGGTAGAATACTTGGCGGAGCCAAGCATTGATAAACAAGAGACCATGCCGATCATGATAGCCAACACCTGGATGACTCCCATCATTGCTTACCTTGAGCAAGGGACCCTCCCAGACGGTCGTAATGAAGCAAAGAAGGTTATGAGGAAAATTGCTAGATACACCATGGTGGATGGAGTGTTATATAGGAGAGGGTATTCCCTGCCTCTACTCAGGTGCATAACACCCGACCAGTCAAAGAACTTATTAGCTGAGGTGCATGAGGGGTTTTGTGGAGATCATGCTGGGGGGGCAGAGTCTATCTAAAAAGATCTTGAGGCAAGGATTTTTCTGGCCTACCATGAACGAGGACTCTATGGAATACGTGAGGAGGTGTGACAAATGCCAAAGATTTTCTAAAGTGCCCAGAGCGCCCCCAAATGTCTTGAAGCAAATGCAAAGTCCGTGGCCTTTTGCAGTGTGGGGTATTGATCTGATCGAGAAGTTGCCCAAAGGAAAAGGAGGAGTGCAGTTTGCAGTGGTCGCGGTAGACTATTTTACTAAGTGGACTGAGGCCGAGCCATTAGCCACGATCACATCGAAGAAAGTATTGGACTTTGTGGTTAAGAACATAATATGTCGCTATGGTCTGCCTAAGAAGATAGTGTCTGACAATGGCACCCAATTTGACAGCGACATATTTACCGATTTTTCGGCATGGCATCACCAAAAGTTTCTCCTCGGTAGCCCATCCTCAAGCCAATGGGCAGGTTGAAGCGGTAAACAAAACATTGAAGGACACTTTGAAAAAGCGCCTGGAGCAAGCTAAGGGTGCTTGGGCAGAAGAGTTACCAGAGGTCCTTTGGTCATATAGGACTACTGCTCGGACGGCAACCGGACATACCCCATTCTCTTTGGCATATGGGTATGAGGCCATGCTACCTGTAGAGATAGACCCTCCATCTCATAGAAGGACCATGTACAACCAAGAGGAGAACCATCAGTTGTTAGCAGAATCATTGGACTTCCTCGAGGAGAGAAGAGAGGAGGCAAGCCTCAGAGTTGCTGCTCATCAGCAAAAAGTGGCGCGCTACTTCAATTCCAGAGTGCGAGATCGAAAGTTCCAGGTCAGAGATTTGGTCCTCAGAAAAGTGTTTGTAAGAGACCCAGCAGCTGGTGTGCTAGGACCAAACTGGGAAGGACCGTAGCAAATTGAGCAAGTCTTGCCACCCGGCACCTACAAGCTTGCTCGGTTAAATGGAGAGTTGATCAGGAACTACTGGAATGGCGAGCACTTGAGAAAATATTATCAATAAATACTGCTTGCAGAGTAGTAGCTTTGTATCAAGTGCTTAACTTGTTATTTAAGTTTTTGTTTGTGAACTGGTTATTTGCTACCCAGTCACATTATTTTGAACAATGTTATTTTGTTTGGAACTTGTTGTTAGACACGTTTTGTCACTTATTATTACGAGTAATAAAAGAGACCACGCGCAGTGTGGTCGAATCTTGCTACAAATTTTGCATATGTGTTGATTATTCTTGCTTGGCAGTGTTCAACTGTCATAATGATTTAAACAAAACAGGTCTTCTAAAAACTAAGTGTAAATATATACCGGACAGTGTTCAACTGGTCGGTACCATGATATGAATGACCAACGTTTAAATAATGTTTTTGTAGTGGTCAACTACTAAAATATGTTCGTATATTTTATGTGTTTCACGAGTAGTGAATACTCGGACAAATTCGATCAAGTAGCAAGTGATCAAGGATTTATCAACCCTCAATCACTTGGGGGGCACATAGGGTATACTGGTTTGTACTTCAACACAGGCAATAAGAGCACGAGCAAATATATCTGTTTTTGGGCTGACTTGTAAGTTTGGAAGTCTAAAAAGGCCATTAAGCTAACTTGTTTAACAAAGCTTAAGTAACTTAGAATTTTTAAAATTTTAAGTTAGAAACAGATATTCGTGTAATGATAAAATTTATGCTCATAAAAGGTTAGAGCAATAAGAGCATGAGGAAGCATATTTAGTATGGACTTATGGAATGGTTAGAATTTCTAAGTTAGAAAACTAAATACTCATGTGAAATTTAAGGCATCTAGGAACTTTACTATTCACAATAAAGACTTAAAAGTTTAGAGTTAGTCAAAAAAGAAAAAAGTAAAGTGCTAAGTGTCAAAATAGCTCACTAATCCGAGCAAGAATATACAAAGTAAAACAAACTATGATAAACTATGATAAGGAGTCACTGGCATGCTTCTCTGGTGGGTTGATCAACCCCCTCCTCGGCTTCAGCTACTCCTCTTGCTCGGAATGATAAGGTAGAGGAGGCGGGTGCAGGTGCAGGAGGATTGGCAACTTCTTCAGCAGCCCTTGCTTCGCATCTAGCAAGCTCCTCTGCCTGAACCTCCTTGGTGAAAAAATCGAGATTGAAAGGTTTGTTCAGCTTCCAGACCTGATAAAAGCAGTCGAAGCTGGCCTCCTCAAAGCGAATTAAATCAAACTCCTTTTCTTGTTTCAACTCTTCATTTTCGCTGATCAGTCTCTCATTATCCCGAGCTAACTCTTTGTTCTCGAGGGACCGCTTCTCCAGTTGGGCTGTCAAGGAATTGTTGTTTTGAACTTGCTGCTGATTCTCATCATAAAGTTTCCTAAGAGACTCATCCCGTTCAGCTACGGTTTTCTCTGCCTGCTCCAACTTGGATTTGGAGTCTTTTTCTGAAGCCGTTAAAGTCTCTACTTTAGCCTGGGCCTCCACCAGTTGATCATTTAGCACCTTGATCAACTCCTTGTAATCTACCGCTCGGAGCTGAGCAATACTGATGGTGACAAGTGACTGCATGAAAGACAAAAGGTTATTACAAGCAAAAATATTAATAACAAATTGTCTTAAGACAAAATACCTACCTTCATCAGTTGAGCAAGCCTTCTTCTTAGGATGACTTCAACGCTAAGCCGAGGGAAGGATTCGAAGCTTTGGAGCATTGAAGCGTCATGGTCGATCTCCTCAAGAAGTCATTTTCCTAGGTCACTAGCAGCACGGAGGACCTCACTCGAGCTAGCCAGGTGGGTAGGAGTTAAGCTCGCAGAGGGAGGAAGCGAAGAGGGAGTCAGCAGTGGGAGTGTAGTCAGTCCCTCGGGTTGTCTCCCTTGGCTGGGTGGTACTACCTTCGGAATCTTCCTCGGGGGCATGGAGCCACTTCCATCACCGGCTTTCCTCTTTGGAGCAGAAGCAACGCACTGTCTGAACATGTCTGGATCTGCAAAAGAGGAAAACACAAAGTTGTTAGAAATATAAACATAATAAAATGTACATAAGTATATACTACAATTTTGTTACTCTCGAATCACCAAGTTATTAAAAATATTCCTATGGTCACTAGACATGTGTTACCTGCGTTGAGGATTTGATCGAGGAACTCATCCTCGTCGTCCGAGGATGAGCTGAGTTCCCTCTCAACCTTGATAGCCTTTCCTTTCCCGGACTAAGCGGGAATGGCAGATCTGCGCTGAGGCTCAGGTTCCCTAATGACAAGATCACCAGGTCTACGAGAGAGCGGAGAAGGTCCAGGAGAAAGCTGATCAGCCACTAGCTCCGTGCCCGCGTTGGACTGATCAGTCGTGTTGTTCTCCCCGGTGGTACTTTCCACCGCCATATCTTGGCCACACGGTATCAGGCTTACCATCTGAAGGAGGTCCACAGTGACCAAATTTTTCACATCCTTCTCCCCGGGACTCATGCTAGTCAGCTTCTCTGCTCGTTCAAACATCCCTTTAGTAGGCAAGGGTCGCTCGAATGGACCCGCATGTGTAAAGGCCAGATTGTTGGCCGTAATGTCCGATGTAAGGAAGTATTCTTTGTGATACTTCCCGGGGTTCGATTTGTGAGAGATACCACTGAGGTATGTGGTCCCTCTTTGCCTGTGGTAGAAGTGAAAGAAGCCCGTGTTGTTGTGGGAGGGATTGGTCCTAAGGTCAAATAAGTAGTGCACCTCGTGATGGGTGGGCTCATCCCAACCATGCAGAAAGTAGAGGATGTACAACGCAGAGAGTGCCTGGATCCCATTCGGTGTGATCTGGAATGGGGAGATATTGAAGTAATCCGCTACAGATCGGAAATAGGGGTGTAGCGGAAGTGTCGCTCCGGCGTGCACATGATGCCTGGACCAGGCGCAGTATGTTCCACCAAGCCTATTGGCTCTCTGATGAGAGCCCAGGCATATCACGTTTGCCTCGCTCAAGCCCAAAGCCTCGATGTGTTTTTGGAACAACGCGGGATTAAGCCTTGAAGCTTCGGCAATGAACCAGGAAGGTTCTTCTTCTCCCCCCTTACGTGGCCTTTGAACAGCCAAGTCCTGGATCACGATAGCAAATTTCTGAGAAGGTTCTTTTGAAGGAGTGGCAGCGCGAGAGTGACTGCGCTTTACCACCTTCTGCACCGCTCTGCGGGCAACCTGTGGATCACGTTCCTGAGGAAGTCTGTTGGATTGTTTCACCCTCATCGTCGACTGAGAAACTTGTTGAAGAAACTGTTCCTCGTGGAGGAGATACAAGGCTGAGCGAGGGAGGATCTGCTTGAAGCTATGAAGGCGGTCCTCTGGAGTACAACCGGTGGACGAGTTTGGTGAGGAATCGCTATTTAGAGGAGTCTTGATTGATTGCGGGATGGATGTATCGGAGTCCGTATGGTTGTCACCTCCCCTTTAGTCAGAGCGATTCATTTACAAAAATGAATAAAAAATGGGGAGGTGAGTAACCATACAGAAAAAATTCACCAAGAATAAAATTTATTTTTATACTTAGAAAAGTCTATCTAAGTTATAAAAATATAGCACACAAGGGAGAAAATGATCTTAGTGCCCAAGAGTGCCTAAAAGTGCCTATAGAGTACTTGAAGTATTTAAGGTCACTAAAATCTATATAAATGGAAAATTTTGGAGTTTTCCATAGAGGCGAAATTCCTTATGTGTGCATGCCAAAGGGCTGTGTATGTGTTTAAAAGAAAGTGAAGAAGGCCGAAGCTAAGGGAAGTGAGTGTGGTCCGATCGGACCACATTGTTGATCCTAAGAGGTGGCCATGCCTAGTGCATCTGATCGGATGCCTAGACACTCTAATGCGCGCGACCGAGGAGACGTTCAGCAGCCATGGGAAACCGAAGAAATTGCCTCCGTGCGAGCCCAGCGCCAAGTCCCCCCAAGAGACCCGATCGGACGTAGCACACTCGAGGAGAGGCGTGCCACACGGTCCGAGCGGGTGACATCCGAGCATCTGAGCCCAACATGTCCGATCGGACATGGGCAGTCGAGAATGGTAAATGTGGTCCGATTGGACCACATACTTGCCCAGAATTTTCAATGGCCGATTGGCCAATTTCCTTAACTATACACTTTTCATACCTCAAACCCAAACCATATGAGCAAAGCCCTAAAATCTATATCTTAAACACACTTCTTCATTCACACATACAAAAACAAGATCAAAACATGGAAATGAAAAGTTTTTTTTTATGTTCTTGAAAACCCACTATACTATCAAAAACCCCAAAACCCATACTCATGATTCATGTCAAATTAGCCCATTTTTCTTGAAATTCCTATGAAATTAAAGGTCATGTTGGGTTACCCATACCACAAACATCATCAAAACCACAAGCTAACACATTGTACAAGCATTCATATGAACTTCAAGAACAAACTCAACCAAAAAAGCTATCAAGGAGTTTCGGCCATGGCATGGGTTTCCATAGAAATATTTTGAAAAATTATAACAATGTAAAGGCATGGAAAAGAAGACTTACTCAAGGTTGGAGAACCTTTGGGTTGCTTGAAGATGGAGAGCTTCCCTTGAAGTTCTTGGAGATTCGGCAAGAAAAAGAGAAGTTTTGGGGGTTTCGGCCAAAAGAGAAGGAAGAAGAAGAGAGGTTTTTGAAAAATGTGATTTTTTCTTGTGTGAAGAAAAGTGTGTAAAGTTGGGTTATTTAAAGGGAAAAAAGTGGGGTTTATTGTTTATTTTTGGACCCTTGGCATTCCGGGACTATTTTTTCTCTCCATGATCATGGGCAGTTTTTTGCAGTGATCGTGGGTCTACTGCATGGAGATGAACAGTTATTATTTTTTATAATGACGTCAGTTGGAGAAAAAGTTTATTATGTGAATGTATCATATAATAAACTTGGGGGGCAAATGTTATCCCAAAATTTGAAAAGGATGATGTGGCAGTAAAATTGACACATGGCATGGATTAGTTGGGTGATCTGGCTTAGCAGTAGCCCAATGCATCAGTAAAAAATTTGGACTGCTTGAGAGAAGCCATAGTCAAGTCAAATACACCCGAGGGGAATACTTGGGCTAAGGTGTGCCTGGCTCGGACCCTTGTCCGAGAAGCCCAAGTGTTTGATTCAAAACTAAGTCTAAGGAGCTTAAAGGATGGGTTTGGACTTTGGCTCGAGGGACAGAAGCAGCAGGTCCGATCGGACCTTAGCTTGAGGAGCCCCTAGATGCTTGGCTCGAACCTATCCGAGGTAAGCTTCCAAGTGCTTGGCTCGGACCTATCCGAGGTAAGCTTCCAAGATGGTTGGCTCGAACCAAGTCCAAGGAGAGGTCCCATGCATGCCAAGAGATGGACTTAGATTTTGGCCAAGGAGAGGCCACAAAAGGTCCGATCGGACCTTAGTTGGAGGAACCAAGTGCTTGGCTCGGACCTATCCGAGGTAAACTTCCAAGTGTTTGGCTCGGACCTATCCGAGGTGAGCTTCCAAGATGGTTGGCTCGGACCCTAGTTCGAGGAGAAGGCAAGAATAGGTCCGATCGGACCCTAGTCCAAGGAGCCAAATTATTTGGCTCAGACCTTAGTCTGAGGTATGCTCAAAGAGGTTGGCTCGAACCATGTCCGAGGAGAGCCAATGCATGTGGCTCGGACCTTATCAACAAACAAACTAGACTACGTCAAATTCTCGGAAACTACTTCAGTAAGAATCGGTCTGGGCACCGCAGGAATCTCTCATTCCTCACTCAAATTGAGGAATCTGTTGTATTTTAAATATTTCTTGTAATTTAAATATAAGATGAATAATAAAATATCCCTATCTGAAGGGGATATCAGTTGAGGATCCCAAGCCTATAAATAGAGGGTTGATGGGATCGTAAAGGGACTTTTGGCAAATTGAGAATTAGTCTGTGTTCTAGAGAGAAAAAGTGTGTTTTTCTTGAGAGGATCCCTTTTTTGTATTCTGGAACATTTATACTTAAGAAACTCAGTTGACACAGGTTCATCTGATCTTGAGTGTGAATAAAGTAATAAAATCTCTAAGTGCATTAGGCTATTACCGACTGATCGGGGCTGAACCACTATAAAATCTCTTGTGTTATTTACTTTCATTGATTAAGCTGTCTGTTGTCGTTTACATTCTCTTGAAGGTTTGTCGTTATTGACGTTCTCACGTCGTTGGCTAAAAATACAGTCAACACCAAGAAACTGAACTGATCTTCTATTTTCTTCACGATCTTCCAATGTATCCTTAGAACCACCTAGACTAGTGTAAGCAATTCTCAACACATGAGATAGATATAGAGAGAAGAAGAGAAAATAACAAAGTGGTTTAGAAAAGGACTTGTGTTTAGAGAGAATATAAAACTATCAGAAAATCTGACTTGTGACTTATCTGTCGTCTCTGAAATCTTCTCTCTAAGCACTCCTTTTATAGACTCAATTAGGCCATTTAATTTAATTAAAAAAATCAATAAAATAACAGCCATTTTGAATCCCTAGGTCGAAATTATCATGGGCTATAGGCCCGTGAAATTTCCCATTTGATTATAAGTCCATTGGACTTAAAATCAAGGCCTGTATTATTTTCTATTGATTTAATTAATTAAATAATTATTTAAATCCTTTATCAAATTAATTATTTATAATTTGAACCTTGATTTAAATTTATTTATTAATTTAGATACCAATTTATCTTAATTAATAAATCTGCCATAATTTCTCTTTTCTTCTCAAAATTACACAACTCTGTGAAACTATCCAAAATTGACCTGGTCAACTTTGATAATTCTAATTGATGATTAAATCAATTAATTGAGACTATATAGATGATTTTATCCAAGGTACAATGGGGACCATGGGCCTATGAAATCAAGCTCCAATAAGTTATCATAAATTTAACAAATAAATTTACTAACTTATTAATTCCTCGTGACTCCACTATAGACTTGAAATTTCACTCTTGAATTCATAGAACGCTCTATAACAAATATAGATACGCTATTAATTATCCATTGTTACAACCATAATTGTCACTCAATCCTCTATAGACGGTCTACAATGAGATAGGACTAAAATACCGTTTTACCCCTCATTGTATTTTATCCTTAAAACACTTAGTTCCTTGTAAATGATATTTCAGTAAACTAATTTAATTACTGAAATGAGATCTCTATCATTTAACACCTTGAACCAAACTAAAAGGAAACCATCATTTCACTTCTTCATCAGAAGCTATAGATGTTCATATCTATGATTAACACTCCCACTCAATTGTACTACCGAGTTCCCAAGATGTAAGTATGGGCTAGTCCATAGGGTAAGCTGGTAACGAACAAGTTAAAGAACTCAAATAATACAATCAGTTGGAATACTAACCACTCAGAATTGAGATTGAATTGACCTATGGTCAACTATATGATATGACTAGAATAGATAAAAATGGTATGTTTACTTATCTTATCAACTGTCAATATCGGTCCTGTCCGATGTAACTAATACATCCGATCTTATCTACTTTGCTAATGTTCTAGAAAGAACATAACACTATAATGTGTAAGTAGATCATATCGTAGATTGGAAAGTCAGTGTAAATCCGGTGCACTGACTAATCTTAGGACTAACTTATTTTGAACATATAATCATATTTATATTCCACTGTGATTACGTCACTATAAATAAGATTAGCTATATGCTCGGGATTTTATAGAAGTTTATATTAAACAAATAATCATAAAAATAAAACATGTGAGCAAAGTGATTGACCAAGTCAAAAAATGAATCCTATTCTTTTATTGATAATAAAATGAGATTACAAAGAATTTGGGTTTTAATTAGGGCATAAAACCCCAACAAACTCCCACTTGCACTAATTGAAACTAATGCCTTAATTCTACTAATCCCATCTCCTTGATATGCTTATCAAATGTAGCTTCTGTAGTGTCTTTGTAAACGGATCTGCAAGATTGTCTTCAGTTGCAATCTTCATAACATTCACATCTCCCTTGGCCACATATTCTCGAATAATGTGATACTTCCTTTCTATATGCTTACTCCTCTTGTGACTTCGAGGTTCTTTTGAGTTGGTTATCGCTCTTGTATTGTCACAAAACAACACAAGCGGTTTATCCATTTCTGGAATAACACCAAGATCTGAATAGAACTTCTTTAGCCAGACTATTTCCTTAGCTGCTTCTGACGCGGCTATGTACTCAGCCTCCATGGTGGAATCTGAGATTGCAGACTGCTTTACGCTTCTCCAAATCACAACTCCACCCCCAAGAGTAAACACCATTCTAGAGGTAGACTTTCTGTCATCGACATCATTCTGAAAATCTGAATCGGTGTAGCCTACAGGGTTCAGAACACCACCCTTGTAGACTAACATATAATCCCTAGTCCGTCTCAAATACTTCAGGATATGCTTAACTGCTATCCAATGTTCCGGTCTTGGGTTTGACTGATACCTGCTCACTACTCCCACTGCATAGCAGATATCTGGTCTAGTACACAACATGGCATACATCAGACTTCCAATTGCAGATGCGTAAGGAACTTTTCTCATTGCATCTTCCTCTTCAGGAGTCTGGGGAGACTGCTTCTTTGAAAGATGAATTCCATGGCGGGACGGTAGACGCCCTTTCTTGGAATTTGTCATTGAGAAACGTTCAAGCACTTTATTAATGTAAGCTGCTTGAGATAGAGCTAAAAGTTTGTTCTTTCTATCCCTGATGATCTGGATACCTAGAACATAACTTGCTTCACCCAAATCCTTCATCTGGAATTGAGTGCTCAGCCAATTCTTCACATCTGATAATTTCTTAACATTGTTTCCAATGAGTAAGATATCATCTACATAAAGAACCAGGAATACCACTATTTGATTTGCCTTCAGTTGGTAAACACAGGGCTCATCAATATTTTGTTCAAAGCCATAGGTTTTGATTATTTCATCAAACCTAAGATTCCAGGAACGAGAAGCTTGCTTAAGTCCATAGATGGACCTATTTAACTTACAAACTTTTCCTTCTTGTCCAGATACTTTAAATCCTTCTGGCTGATCCATATAAATGATCTCGTCAAGCTTTCCATTAAGAAAAGTTGTCTTGACGTCCATTTGCCAAATCTCATAGTCGAGAGCGGCTGCTATGGATAGGAGGATGCGAATGGATTTGAGCATGGCTACCGGACTAAAAGTTTCCTCATAGTCCTTCTCTTTGGGTATAACCCTTTGCCACTAATCGAGCTTTATAAGTCTCGATATTTCCATCAACACCTCATTTCTTCTTGTAGATCCACTTGCACCCAATGGCCCTAAAGTCACTAGGTACTTCCACAAGATCCCAGACGGAATTTGAGTACATAGACTCCATTTCCTGTTTCATGGCTTCGAGCCATAGTTCCTTTTCAGGGCTAGCCATTGCCTGTTTGAAAGACAATGGATCATCATCACTAGTGTCACCAACAACCATATTGGTTTCACCATCCAAACCATAGCGAACTGGGTTTCTAGAAACCCTTCCACTACGACGAGGCTCCGTGACTGTTTGCTCAGGAACAGTGGTACTTTCTTCATTTAAATTGACTTGCGTCGGTTGTACATGAAGAGTGGGAATTTCATCATCAACTCGCGTTGATGACGATGGAACATTGGTTGGAGTCAATTCTTTAACCATCTCCTCTAAAACTACTTTGCTGCGAGGTTTAAAGTTCTTGACATAGTCATTTTCCAGAAAAGTAGCATTTGTAGAAGTAAACACTTTCTTTTCTGAATGACTATAGAAAAGTCCACCCCGAGTACCTTTAGGATAGCCAACAAACATGCAAACTTCAGTTCGCGGTTCTAGCTTTCCCTCCTTTTTCCTCAAGACGTGAGCGGGACACCCTCAAATTCTATAATGGCGTAAACTAGGTTCACGACCATTCCAACGTTCTAAAGGTGTTTTGGGGATTGATTTTGACGGCATGACATTGAGAATGTCATTTGCGGTTTCAATTGCATGTCCCCAGAATGAAGTTGGTAGAGTTGAGTAACTAAGCATGCATCTAACCATTTCCAATAAAGTTCTGTTTCGGCGTTTCGCTACACCATTTTGTTGCGGAGTACCTGGGGCAGTAAGTTGTGATAAAATCCCAAGTTCAGTTAAATGATCTTGGAACTGCATATCCAAATATTCTCCACCCCTATCAGATCGCAAGATCTTTAACCTTTTACCTAATTGGTTCTGAGCCATTGCTAGGAATTCCTGAAACTTTGAAAATGTTTCTGATTTCCTATGCATTAGGTAAAGACATGAGTATCTAGAGTAATCGTCAATGAAAGTGACGAAATACTCAAAACCACCCCTGGCTTGTATATTCAAAGGTCCACAAACATCTGAATGCACAAGACCAAGTGGTTCTTTGGCCCTATCACCCTTTGCAGAGAATGGACGCTTGGTCATTTTGCCTTCTAGACAAGATTCACAGATAGGTAATTCACCTAAGGTGAGTTCCCTCAAAGGTCCGTCCTTTGTAAGTCTTTGAATCCTATCATAGCCAATGTGGCCTAGTCTCAAGTGCCATAAATACGTCATATTATTGTTATCGGTCTTTTGACGTTTATTGGTCCTAGGTTTAGCTACTTTGAATAAATCATTGTTAAGAGCGAGGGGTTCGTTAGGTCGCAGAATATAAAGCCCGTTTTCCAAACATGCAATACACAATTGTGATCCATTGAAAGAATTAGATATATTAAAGCTTGTGAAAGTCATAACAAATCGTTCTAATTGCAACATGGAAACTGAAATTAAATTTCTACTAAAATCCGGAATAAAAAATACATCTTTTAAAATTAAAAATTTATTTCCGAACTTCAGACGAGCTCTTCCTCTAGCTTGGACCGCAACGAACGCTCCATTCCCAACTCTAAGCTTTAAGCCGCCTTCGTTCACTTCCTCCCACGATTCAAGAAGCTGTAAAGAGTTACAAACATGGGTAGTAGATCCAGAATCAATAATCCAAAACAGAGTTATCATTCTCTAAAACACATGTTTCTAAGATAAATGAACTATAATCATTACCTTTGTTTTTATCTGTTAGAAACTTGGGGCAATCTTGTTTCCAATGCCCCTTTTCTTTGCAGTGAAAACATTTACCTTTACCTTTCTTGTTTTTCTTGTTTTTCCCCTTAGGCGTCTGTGCACGCGGTTGTGCACTCGACTTTGCAGCCTTTGCAGGCTTGGGGTTGTTTATTTGTCCACCTTTCCTCTTGTTTCCAGCTTTCGAAGATGAAGCTGGGTTAGCTTTAGCCTTAGCTAGATTAACAGCAACATCAGTAGTCTTATTTTCACCTACTTTACTAGGTCCACCCATGATAGGTTCAATAATCTAAAGCTCGTTCATGAGCTGCGTCAGACCATAGTTGAGTTGAGCACGAACGTGCAGACACGGTGCCATCCGAGAATTTACGGTGCCATCACGAACGTGCAGAGTTGGTGCTATCCAAGCATTTACGGTACCATCACGAGCATTGACAGTGCCATCACTAACGTGCGAACACGGTGCTCGTTCTGGGGATTCCTCAATCATGAAGAATTCAGAGTTGTCACCAATAAACTCTATGTTGATATTCTACGTCCAATTAAGGAAGTTTTTTTTTTTAGTGAGTTTCTCCATCGAAAGTTGAGAAAAGGATGGGAGTATACACAGACACTACTTAACTTAAAACTACAAATTATCAATAAAATAGAAATCAATCACATTTGCTCAATAAAACTTCTATTCACACAAATTTCAAGAAATAGCACAACATATACCAAAAATATGTAAGATATGAGAAAAAATACCAAAAACAATCATATCTCTATTTCTTTAGGTTTTTAACTAATCTATGATATCCTTGTCCCGGTTGGCGAGAGTCAAAAATACCACTAGTTAAATAGAGTTGTAAACTCATTTAATAATGGACACCATTATTAACAACCTACTATTCGATCAAAATAAGAAAACAAAATCTCTTATTTTATGAGCTAGACCCACGATTTCAATAATCATAGATTTAATCCTAGTAGTCACCGTAGGGGTGAGTCTAGTAAAATTTGACCTATAATTATCTATCTTTTGAGATCTAACCTTGTCAAAATAACTAATGAACACCTTCCGTAGGGGGACGAATCAAAGCGCCTCGAGGCCCCATTAAGCTACTGACTATGTTAAACCAATGGTGGAGATCGAATAAAATTCTTAAAATAAGCTCATTATAAAATTAAAAATAGTATTTTTATTATTTATTTTTAGAAAATTAATGACTATGGTTTTCCATAAAAATAAAATTAAACAGATTAAAATTTTTAAAACCAAAGTCCTATAATTTCTTATTAATTCTAAAGTGTCACATTGAAACAAATTCAATTAATTTAGAATTAATTTGTTGCTAATCAATATTTAGGTTTAACTAATATAATAAACCTATACAATTAAGTCAAACTCAGGTAAATGGGCCTTAACAATTGGGCTTGTATGGAGGAGGGCTGGGTCCAGTATGTCGTTCCCACTACAAAGGCCCCCTATCTTCCATACAAGGTCCAAAAGACAGGAATTTAAACCTTCGTTTTATTAATTGTTATTAATTGATTAGGCCCACTATAGTCATGCAAAGCAAATGGGCCTTCACAAGTGGAATCACCCACAAGAGAGGAATTTAAACTTTACATTTTCTAATGGGCTCAAATAAAACCTATCATTTTATGAATATTTTATTTGGCAAAATACCATATATCTAACAAACATATGGGCCACTATATGCATTTAAGCCCAATTGCAAAAATACCACATATAGTGCAAACAGACATGTTATAATTGGATGGGCCTAATCATGTTACTATATGAGCAATTCTATGAATTTATGCAAAAATACCACAATTTATTTTATTTGCAAAAATACCACAATTAATTATCTAGAATTTATAAAAAAAATTCAAATTAATTAAATTTTTACAAAAAAAAAATAAGTCAATTTAAATGAAATTTATCAACAATTAACAATAGTTAATTTAAATTTCATTTATCAACAATCAACTTGGTTTTAAGTTAATTTGATAAAAAAAAATATATTAATTTAATTTAAATAGGATTTATCAACAATTAACCAAAGTTAATTTAAATCTCATTTATTAAAAAAATATATTTTGTTAATTAGCTGAAAAAAAATGATATTTTTCAAAATTTAACCAATTTTAAATTTTAAAATCAACATCTTAACTATTTTCCAAAATATCTTGTGTTGTTACAACTATTATCTAATATTTTAACCATTTAAAAATAATAAAATACAAATAGTTATAACAACCCTAAAATATCTCAAATAGTTAAACAAATTCAAATATCCATAAAAATATATAACTAACAATATTCAAATTTCAAATAATTTAAATATTAAAAACTATAGAATAAAAAGATATTTATATTTTCAAATAAAGATTTAATAAAAATATCAAGAATTTAAATGAAAATATCTTAAATATCTGACATCATAATTCTAATATTTTAATATATTAAAAGATTTAAAATTAAATTGTTAGTCTATTTTTAAATTTGAATTTGAATGTTTGTAGAAAATATCTAATTATTTAAATCTCAACTAACAAAAATATCTTATTTAAAAAAAAAAAAATTAAATGATAAAAAAAAAGATATTTTTGGTTTTGATTATAAATAATTTATTTCTACAAATTTTAATTTTAAAAAAAAATATTTTTGAAAAAAAAAAAATTGAATAGTACCAGTGGTACTGTTCACGGGCACTGTTCACGCTGGTGCTGGTGTGCGCGCGGGTGGTGCGGGTGACACGGGCGTGCGTGCGGGTGCGCGCGCTGGTGGTGTGGGTGACGCGGGGGCGCGCGGGTGTGCGCGCGCGCATCGGCAGCCAGGCCAAATTTTTTCCAAAAAATTTTTTGAGCAATTTTTCAAACCAAAACCATTTTCTAATTAATTTTTAACATGTTTTACACAATATAGAGCAGATATAAAAATTAATAGCATAGAAAACACAACAAAATAACCTAAAAATTGCTAAAATTCACATAAAATCAATATGTTCATAAAAACATGAAAAAACCATCCAATTATTCAAACATATCAAATAATCCAATTTTAAACATGTTCATACATGAAAATAAAGATTACCAAAGGCTCTGAGGCCAGTTGTTAGATAAGCTTATACATGATCTTTATTTATTTTCATGTATATCTAATATTAAACAAATTAATACGAGATAGCCTAAAACATGTTTCTAAAATTGAATTCAAAGAGAAACAAATAATATCATACTTACAGTATACGCAGCGGAATTAAAGAGTCATTCCTTCAGTTTCTCTAACTCTTGTATCCTCTCTGTCGCAGAGTATTACCAAGAAACTGAACCGATCTTCTATTTTCTTCACGATCTTCCAATGTATCCTTAGAACCACCTAGACTAGTGTAAGCAATTCTCAACACATGAGATAGATATAGAGAGAAGAAGAGAAAATAACAAAGTGGCTTAGAAAATGACTTGTGTTTAGAGAGAATATAAAACTATCAGAAAATCTGACTTGTGACTTATCTGTCGTCTCTGAAATCTTCTCTCTAAGCACTCCTTTTATAGACTCAATTAGGCCATTTAATTTAATTAAAAAAATCAATAAAATAACAGCCATTTTGAATCCCTAGGTCGAAATTATCATGGGCTATAGGCCCGTGAAATTTCCCATTTGATTATAAGTCCATTGGACTTAAAATCAAGGCCTGTATTATTTTCTATTGATTTAATTAATTAAATAATTATTTAAATCCTTTATCAAATTAATTATTTATAATTTGAACCTTGATTTAAATTTATTTATTAATTTAGATACCAATTTATCTTAATTAATAAATCTGCCATAATTTCTCTTTTCTTCTCAAAATTACACAACTCTGTGAAACTATCCAAAATTGACCTGGTCAACTTTGATAATTCTAATTGATGATTAAATCAATTAATTGAGACTATATAGATGATTTTATCCAAGGTACAATGGGGACCATGGGCCTATGAAATCAAGCTCCAATAAGTTATCATAAATTTAACAAATAAATTTACTAACTTATTAATTCCTCGTGACTCCACTATAGACTTGGAATTGCACTCTTGAATTCATAGAACGCTCTATAACAAATATAGATACGCTATTAATTATCCATTGTTACAACCATAATTGTCACTCAATCCTCTATAGACGGTCTACAATGAGATAGGACTAAAATACCGTTTTACCCCTCATTGTATTTTATCCTTAAAACACTTAGTTCCTTGTAAATGATATTTCAGTAAACTAATTTAACTACTGAAATGAGATCTCTATCATTTAACACATTGAACCAAACTAAAAGGAAACCATCATTTCACTTCTTCATCAGAAGCTATAGATGTTCATATCTATGATTAACACTCCCACTCAATTGTACTACCGAGTTCCCAAGATGTAAGTATGGGCTAGTCCGTAGGATAAGCTGGTAACGAACAAGTCAAAGAACTCAAATAATACAATCAGTTAGAATACTAACCACTCAGAATTGAGATTGAATTGACCTATGGTCAACTATATGATATGACTAGAATAGATAATAACAGTATGTTTACTTATCTTATCAACTGTCAATATCGGTCTTGTCCGATGTAACTAATACATCCGATCTTATCTACTTTGCTAATGTTCTGGAAAGAACATAACACTATAATGTGTAAGTAGATCATATCGTAGATTGGCAAGTCAGTGTAAATCCGGTGCACTGACTAATCTTAGGACTAACTTATTTTGAACATATAATCATATTTATATTCCACTGTGATTACGTCACTATAAATAAGATTAGCTATATGCTCGGGATTTAATAGAAGTTTATATTAAACAAATAATCATAAAAATAAAACATGTGAGCAAAGTGATTGACCAAGTCAAAAAATTATTTCTATTCTTTTATTGATAATAAAATGAGATTACAAAGAATTTGGGTTTTAATTAGGGCATAAAACCCCAACATCTCCTCCGTGGCCCATCACCAAGCGAATGGCCAAGTCGAGGCTGTAAATAAAACCCCTGAAGAGTTCGATGAAGAAGAAGTTGGAAGAAGCTAAGGGAAAATGGCCCGAAGAATTGCCCCAAGTTTTGTGGGCATAGCGAACCATAACCCGTACTTCAATGGGACACACCCCTTTTTCTCTGGCATATGGATGCGAGGCTATGCTGCTAATCGAGGTCGAAATACCCACCATCCGAGCCCACGCTTATGACCAAGCCTCGAACCAATACCAGCTCGAAGTAAGTCTGGATCTGATTGAAGAAAGAAGGGATGAGGCTCAGCTAAAAAATGTTGCATACCAGCAGCGAGCTACCCGGTATTTCAATAAGAGGGTTCGACATAGAAAATTCGGTGTGGGTGATTTGGTGCTGAGACGTGTGTTCTTGGCTACACGGGACCCAGCTGCTGGCGTGTTCGGGCCTAATTGGGAAGGACATTATCAGATCGAATTAGTTATCCGACCTGACGTCTACAAGTTGGCAAGATTGAATGGGAATTTGGTACCACGAGCATGGAATGGCAAACATTTGCGCCCTTACTATCAATAGTATAGGAACAATGATACCTGTAACCATGTTTGTTTATCTTTGCTATGTTTTTGTTAACAAATTGTTCAATTTCAAATAAACCTCGTTTTCGTTTCAATATGTTGTATTTTTTGCAAACTCTCTTGATTTAATAACCTATGGTCACACTCATAGGATATTAAGAGGGCATTAGTGGTATATATACCGTCAGCTTGAAAAAAATAAAATAGCTTATACGAAAAGCATAAAAGTGTTTGGATACAACCAAATACGCGAGCTAAGATAGGTTGGACATAACCAAATTAGTGTTTGGATATAACTAAATACGCGAGCTAAGATAGTTTGGACATAACCAAATTATTAAAAATAAAAGTGTTTGGATATAACCAAATGCGCAAGGCAAAGTAATTTGGATAAAATCAAATGCGCGATCTAAGACATAACTAAAAGTGTATGGACTACGAACCAAAAACACGACCTGAATAGGTTTGGAACAAACCAACTAAAACTAATCGACAGTAAGTTGGAACATAAATAAACATACTTCAAGTGGAGTCGAGATCGAGGCTAGAATATCTTGCAAAAAGATAGTTTCGACCTCATAACCTTGGGGAGCTACCCAAGGACGAGGAAAAGTAACTAAAAAAGATAGATATAACTAAACCACCTACGTTACACGCCATATAAGTACTTTCAGGTGCATGGTAAAAGTAAGTTTCGACCTTGACAAATAACGAGATCGGACACGGATACGTCAAGTAAACTATGCATGAATGCATCGAAGCTCGAGCTTAAAATCCACCACATGTTTGTATGAATAAACAGACATAAGGACTCTTTAATATAAATTTCTTGAAATGTTTCATCTTAGGAAATGTAAAGCAATATTAAAGTAAAGTAAAAAACGGTATCATAAATATCGTGAACAAAAGAAAAAATAGCTCTTAAACGAGCTATAAATTGTCTTGGCCCCAGGGGCATAAAAAAGAAAATAAAAACTATTACAAAAGGTTCAAAGGGACGCAGCCCCGGGTCGAGATTTAGGAAGGAGGAGCATCCTCCTTGGCCCTCTTAGCCTCCTTCCGAGCAGCTTCCTCCGTGTCGAGCCAAGCCTGCCATTTGGCCACGAGTTCTACCTCGAAAGAGCCTAGGAAGCTGGTATCGAGATCGACATTACTGGCCCAGATCCTATACATGGCCAGGTCAACCGCCTGATCCTTCTTCTCCTTAAACTCTGCATGGAGACGAGCCTTTTCGCCCTTCATTATCTCGAAAGTGGTCGCTTTCTCCTCTCAAGCTCAGCGAGCCAGGCATTCACCTTCTCAAGCTCGACTGTCTTGGCCTTCATTTGTTCAGCTTCAACCTCCATCTTTGCCTTTGTGGCCTTGAGCTCGTCAGTAAGCTTAAGTTGGAGATCCTTCGACTCCTGGGCATAGGACATACTCGAATAGACCTCATTGTTCAACTTATAATTAAGCTGAGCAGAGACAGCAAGAGCCTGACACACAAAGAAATTGAGTTAGGACATACACTAAGCACAAGTACAACTAAAAAAAAAAGTTGGCGGTTACTCAAAAGTGATATTTTTGGGAAATGTGAAATTTAAAAACCCTAATTTTGTACCCAATATCTTGGTGTACAAGATATGCCATCCGAAACCCAAAAACTCAGTAAAAGAACCGTATTTGGGTCTTTTACATAGAATCTGGGTTCGGAACCCATGATATTAGAACTTAATACTAATATTTATCAGCTGAAACACTCTAATGTGCAAAACTAGTGAGTGAACCAACAGTGCAACAATATAAACGTTCATGAAAACAATGTATATATACGGGCATACGAAGCTATGAACAAAGACTTACACAATGCAGTCGACGAAAACAAAGAGATTTATGACCGAATAAGCGGTTGCAAAAACGATCTCATGGAGTCGAAGAGGCCAACGTTGCTTTGTCTTCTCGGCTTGGAGAACATGCAAGAGCTGGGCAAAGAAATTTCTATTTTTTTCTTCTTTTTTCTCTCTGAAAGCTTGAACGTGAAAGTAAAGTGGGGATATATTTATAGACCCCTGGGAATGTTAAAAGTCGAATTAATCTGGGCCATTGGCCAGATTTCGTATCCGAACCAACGGTCAGGGACCAATAAAATGATAGCACCATAAAGTTGGCAGGCGAACGAACGTGGGCAGGGTTCCAAGGCACTAAAGTACTTTGATTGGTCAATACCCGGCTGACGCGTGTCCACACTCGGGTGTATTTGATGATACAGTTTCCAAGAGGAGCAGTTCAAAAGTTTCCTTCTCATAGGATTCGAACTGATACTTTTGAGAGGGAAAAATGTTACACCCAGATTTCGAGACAAGGGGTTATGACCTCGAAAGCTGGGCTAGTCAAGTGTGAGCTCGAAATGTATGAAAACATTGTATGGTCCAGCTGTAAAATCTCTTAAGTAAAACAATGACCTCGAAGATGTGTAACCTCGGGATATTTTCTGAGTTCGAAATGGCACGACACTGGGATACATCTGTTACCGATTGTCTTCGGATAAAACAGTCCGAGCTTGGGAAGTGCAAGCTTGGGAGTGATAGCTTCGACAGTATCTATCTACTCCGAGCATGTCCTGAAGTTGGGTGACAAGTTCGTAACAGTTCCATAAGTCTTGATAGTCACAATGCCGATTGTTGATCTCGAAGACCTAATGAGTCACCTGAGAAAGCCCATTTCGTGTGAACATATTTATTGTTGTGTAATTCCAATATTTAAGGGATACCATGTAGTGTGTTATCTGTTCCCGATTTTTATGGGACGTTTCCATGTATATAGGAGATATTGCATTTAATGTCATTATTTGAATTGATATACAAAATATCTTCTTGAAATATGTGGGAATGAACTCTGTAACCTTCCCTATAAATAGAGGAGGAATGATCACTTGTAAATGATCGATTTTTCTGATTTCTTGAGAGAAAGCTCTGGGTAATTAATCTCTGAAGAATTTCCAGAAAACTCTAAGTCTTAATAACATAGACTCGTGGACTAGGCATAATTAACTGCTGAACCACGTAAAAGCCTTCTTGTTTTTCTTCATTATTCATTCGCTTCATAGTTTACATTGTTTAATTGCTCTACGATTTAAGTTGATGAAAAACGGCATCTACACCTTTGGTTTCGTAATTTCCTCATGAATAAAATCTAAGACATGGTATAAAATGTTACTGTAACATACAAATCAAAGACACTTGATCTGATGGTGACACAATGCTTTTGGAGATTTGAGAAATTATATGATTACAAACAACATCATGTTAACAATCTCAATATCACCCATGCCACATAAAACATCTAATAACATCTAAAACATGATAGAAAAATAAGATGAAGATGTTAGAATATAAAGATCAATATGAAGATGTTAGAATATAAAGATCAATAATTTAAAATAAAAACTTTAAAGATTAAAAATTATTAATAATTGAATAAAAATCTGAGAGGATTATGTTATCATTAACACGTAAATCAATCAAATTTGGAGATATGAATTAGAATTAATTGAAAATTGAAATTGAAAGAGTTTAGAGAGAAGAAGAGAAAAAAAGAAAAAGAAAAATTAGAGTAGAGGAAAATATGAGATTAATAAAGAATGTTTAGAATATATATATATATATTTACAAAGAGATATTTATATATATATTTAAATAATAATATCTTATAAATATCTCATTTAAATTTAAAAAATTACATTTATTATTATTATAATGTGTATGGTAATTTATTAGTGTAACAACATTTAAAAAAAAAATTAATATGGTAAATAGGAAATAGGAGAAAACGTACAAAAAAAAAACGTGTGAAGAGTTTTTCATTTTAGATATTTAGATAGTTTAGATATTATAGTTTTTTCTTTTTTAATTATCAACTAATAATTTTATAGATATTTGGATAGTGTAGATATTATAGTTTTTTTTCTTTTTTAATTATTAACTAATAATCATAAATTTGAAAAAGAAGAATTAAAAAATGTGAAACATTTAGAAAATAGAATATTGGTTTGTTTTTTTTTTAAAATTAATTAATATGGTAAATAGGAAATATGAGAGAATTTACCTAACAAAACATGTGAAGAGTCTTTAATTTTAGATATTTATAGATATGTGTGCACTTTTAATGGTTACTAACCATTGATGATTACTTTAATATTAACCATTTGATTAAGATCATGGTCCATATTTATAGTTGTTAATTAATATTTCTAAAATTAAATTTTGATTTTTTCAAATTTTTGGAAGGGTTACTTGATGAAAAACATGTATTTATTATGAAAATATAATATTGTAAATTTTTCATTTTTCAAATGCATGTTAATTTCTAAATATAGCTAGTGTCTCTCATTAATTGGAAACAACATTAATTATGGCAAAAAAATAATAACTAAATTCGAAATTAATGTAGAAAAAAATATTTACCTGTTGGTAACTTGCTATACCAAGTCACTATATTGCAACATCATCGTAATTGTCAGTACCCATCTATGGGTAGTAACCATTGAGAAGTATTCCTTATAGATATTTAGATAATAACTACTAATATTTCAATATTATGATTTTTTTATATAAATTTAAAAAATAATTATATATATTAGCACTCGTGATTTACCTATAAATAATTACATAAAATATTTAATAGAAGATTCTAATTGGTTTGATAATAATAATTTAATAATTATAACAATTTGATATTTAAAATTATTAATAATAAATATTTTTTTTAGAAATAAGACTATCATACTTAATTGTATTAAAAACTCTTGTATACATATATAATTTGTACTAATGTGTAACTAAATTTAAATTAATAATAATAAATAATTTTTTAGAAATAAGACTATCATATGTAATTATATTAAAATCTCTTGTATACATATATAATTTATACTAATATGTAATTAAATTTAAACTAATGTGTAACTAAATTAATTTTTTTTAAAAAGTAAAAGTGTTAATGTAGATTGTGTAATATTTTTTTTAAACAAAAAAGAAATTACGTTTTTTAAAAGAAAAAAAGAGAAGACGTTAGGTGTACTGAGATAAAGATTTATTATATTATACTAGGTAAAAGTAACGTGCAATGCACGTTTGCCTAGTTTTAAAGTTGTAAACATAGTCTATAATTTTAATAAAAATTAGTTCATTGTTTTAAAATATATATATATATATAATAGAATGAATTATAGTTCTATAGTATATATAAATATTTATATCAATAATATCTACATATATGATATCTAAACACAACATTGACATACATATATATTTATATGGCTACATGACATATATATAAATTACAATAATATTTAAAAAGAAATTAATAATAAAAATAAAATAAGAATAAAAAAGTCATAGTAGATAGTAGTTTACATAAACTATTTTTAGTTTCTCGCAATATCTTTGTGTGAATTTGATGAAGAAAAAAAAACTTCAAATCACTTGATAATGTTTATAATTTACCATTAAATAAATATTCTGTTAAATATAATAATATTCAGTTAAATTTAACGAAAAAAATAAAAAAGCCTTAAAACTAAGAATTTCCGTAATCTACACACTTTTATATAGAAGAGATATGACATGAGATATTTATATATAATATTATTAATTTAAATAAATAATTTGTAAATATCTTATTTAAATTTAAACTAATAATCAACTAAAATTCATAAATTGAATAAAAAAATTAAATTAAAAGTGAAAATAAAAAGAGTACTTTGAAAATATTGAGGTATAAAAAAAACAATTTGAATTCCCAATTTTAAGTACGAATATGAAATTGACACTCTTCCTTGATATATAGCTCCCCTAATTATCATGAAAAATATGCATTTATATTAACTAGATACAAGCAACGTGCAGTACGCACGTTTGCTTAGTTTTATTTATAGAATTTATTAATTATTTTTATTAAATTTATATTAATGTCATATAAATTTTAAATAAATATCATATTTTAATTAAATAATTTATTTATTTATTTTTGTTTAAGTTTATGTTTATTCTAGTTTTTTAAATTTGAGAGTGACAACAAGAGATTATATATGTACGCCCTGATTTTCCCACTGGCTGATTAGCAGGCCGAGCTACAGACTAATCACAATTAGTCCGTGAACATCCCCAAGACCGGAGCTCCCGTCTCGAGGTCGTACCTTCTTAGCTCGAGCAATCCCTAAGGACTCACCAAGGTTGCCCAGGACTGGAGCAGAGAGTCTGAAGGCCGAAGGTCGGGTCAGGGGAGCAGCTCGTGGCACGAGCTATATATGGAGCTCTGACCCTCTGTAAAGCCAACACACGCAAGATAAACGTGCATATGTCTGACATCACATGTCCGATATCTCCCTGACTTCTCGGACACGCAGCAGGAACGTGCGTGTTCAAAAACCCACGGCTGGGTTGGGCCGTGCGGCCCATTATCTCCTTACCTATCGATTTGACCATACTTATGTGTCAGGTTTAGGAATTAATCATGAATGTCACAGAGTTGATATGACATATAATAAGGTCACGGGATGACCTCCTTACCAACTTCTAGGTGCCTTCTCCTATAAATATGGAGAACTTGGGAGTTGATAAGGGTTGGAAAAAATAGTCTCTGAATAGGTATATGCTTTGTAACCAAATACTTAGAGTACATCAATAATATTGACTAGTGGAGTAGAATGATTTTAACCTTCGAACCACTTAAAAACGTGTCTTGAGTCACCTAGTTCATTCTCTAAGATTCTATATCTGCGACGGTTCTATATTCAGCACTAATCTCTTTCTCTTCTTCTCTTAATTACCTGTTGGCGAAGAACTGCGTCAACAGTTTGGTGCTTTCATTGAGAGCAAGTTCGATTAGTGCTGCTGCAAACATCCAACTATGGTGACCACTCGGTCCAGGCATGGCAACGAAACAGAGCAGCATGATGGGTAGGAGGCTCATCATATTGCCATCCCTGATGAACAAATTCCTGAAGTCCAGCAGCGGCCAGGAAAGCAGCCGGCGGGCCAAGACGATACAGGTAGTTCGGCGCCCCGGCCACCTAATCCGAACCCGTGTTATTATACTGCGGTGGAGATGGAGAATGCTCAACTGAGGAGCCAGTTAGCAGCAGCCGGTCAGCAAATCTAGGATATTCTGGCCCGACTACCCCCTCTCACAACCAACGTTAACGTTGGAGAGAGGCAAGGTGAGGCTCCAAAGTCTCGCCGGGGTAATCGGTCCAGGCATAGCCGTTCGGATAGACTTCTGGCAGCCAACTCCACCCCTTCATCACACCATCGAGAGGCCAACTTCAGGGAAATGCCTGGGATCGGACAACAGCAATACAACCGTTCGGTCAGGACGTCAACTCCTAGCTCTCAACCTTCCTCGAGAACGCCCAGGAGAGCTCGAGGGAATTCCCGAAGGAGATCCGGGGAGGGCCCACGACGTCAGCCCGTCCCCGAAGACCATCCTGCGCCCCGTCCAGATCGCCCGGCGCGGGACCAGCAAGTTGGCAGGGCCGAAAGGCCCCCACCAAATTTGATCCGCCCAGACGGAACCAGGATCGCTTCTCCAGTCAGGCATCCTCCATCTCCGATCAGATATCCGTCTCCTCCTCGGCCCGTCCGAGACATCCCAGCTTACGGGAGTAGTAGGAGAAACCCACCATCAGCGGGACCTTCCCGGCGTAGCAGGGCGCCTGAAGAAAGCTCAGGTCCTCACCACCAAAGGCGGACTCCAAGCCTATCCGGCAGGAGTCATTGGACCGGCAGTCGCCGGAGTGATCTCTCTGAAGGAGACCTACGCCAGCGGCTAAGTTCGGCGCAAAGCCACCAGACCACCCAGGGAGGCGACCTTCGAGATCGCCTCAACTCTCACAGAGAGGATCGAGCTAGAGATGGTAGCCAAGCTCGCTTGGGGGGGGGGGGGGTCCGATCCGAAGTACATAACGGAGGGAATGTCCAAAATAACCTATCTCAAGATAGGAGGGGCAATAACCCACCTAATATGTACAATGGGTCCGGAGTTGTTGAGCAGCCCTGGAATAACCCAGGATCTCAGGACCAAACCCTCAAGCGCCTAACTCAGATGGAGGAACTGATGAGGAAGCTCCTATCAGAAAAAGAAAAAGACGAATATGATTCGGGAGACGAGATGGAACTCTTCGCCCCCAACATAGCAGTGACGGCATACCCATCTGGTTTCCGTATGCCTCACTTGTCAAAGTTCAACGGGGATGGAGACCCGTCGGACCATTTAGGGATGTTCAACACCCTAATGATGGCCCATAACATTGGCCCGGAGCTGCGTTGCTTGATCTTCCCTTCCACACTGACTGGACCTGCCAGACAATGGTTCAAGCAGAGTAAAAGACAGTCAATCAGCTCCTGGAAGACCTTCTCAGCTGATTTCAAAAGGGCGTTCCGCGCCTCTCAGGCCGCCCGTGTTCAGGCCGACTCCCTAGCTAACGTAAGGCAGCAGCCCGGTGAGACGCTGAAAGCCTACTTGAGCAGATTCGTGAATGTCGCTGCTCAAGCCAGGGACGCAGATGATAGCTCCAAGCTCATGGCCATGAGAACCGGAATCCTGGTCGGGGGAGACCTGTGGAAAGACATTCAGAGGAAGGGAGTCAGCTCGGTTAACGAATTCCTTAACAGAGCCCAAGAGTGGATAAACTTGGAAGAAGCTGAAGCTTCAGCCGCGGGGACCAGCCAGGTTCCCGAGAAGCCCGCCGGAACGGGGACGGAGATCATGATGGCGACCCCCGACGTCGCGCAGAACAACCAGCCCGGTGGTGGCAAAAGAAAGGGGAATGGTGAAAACAGTCAGCACGGTCAAAAGAAGAATAAGTCCGTGGATAAGTTCAAGCCCGTGTTCACAACATATACCGAGCTCACCCAGTCCAGGGAAAGTATCTTCCTGGCCAACTCTACTCGGGTCCCCTGGAAGAGGCCGGAACCATTGAAACACCACAAGGGAAAGAGAGACACTTCCAAATTCTGCCATTTTCACAACGACGTCGGCCACAATACCGACGATTGCAGGCATCTAAAAGATGAGATCGAGACTCTCATCCGAGCAGGCCCCTTGGCGCAATACTCACGAAACAGGGTCCCAGCGAGTTGACCCGCTCCAGAAGTCCCAGCCAGTCAGCCCGGGCCTCGGGTAGATCAGGACGTCCCTCCTCCCGTGGTCGAAGGAGAGATATCCACCATCTCTGGAGGACCGCACATGGCTGGAACGAGCAGAGGCGCCCAGAAGAGATATGTGAATGAATTAAAGGCCCACAACGGAGCGGAGTTCGTCCCGGAGCAGCGTCAGTCAAAACAAGAGCGGTTAGAAAAGCAACCGATCACTTTTACGGAGGAAGACGCAGGCCATGTCCAATTCCCTCATAATGATCCCTTGGTCGTAGCAGTCCAGCTCGCCAACTGGAAAGTAAGGAGAGTGTTGCTGGACAACGGAAGCTCGGTAAATCTCCTATTCCGATCCACCTTAGAAAAGATGGGATTGACTGTCGCCGAGCTAAAGGCGACCTCCATGATGCTGTATGGCTTTTCGGGAGAAGGGTCGGCAGCGATAGGGACGATTGAGCTGGTGATCACCCTAGGAGAAGAGTCTCGAACAGTCTCCAAGCTACTTGAGTTCGTGGTCATTGACTACTCCGCTGCCTACAACGCCATTTTAGGCCGGCCTACCCTCATAGCTTTCGAGGCTATCACTTCCATTCGACACCTCGCCATGAAGTTCCCTACTTCAACCGGAATCTGTACTATCAAGGGCGATCAGCTCGCTGCTAGGGAATGCTACAGCATTTCCATGAAGGGAAAGTCTAAACCTGGGCAGCTGGCAATGCCCATTCAGGGCGAAGAGGAATCTTAGGGACCCTTGGTGGATCCTGAGATTGAAAAACCTCAAAGCGCCGAAGAGGAAAAGGTCTCCTTGAGTGAGGACATTGACCCCCGAGTAGGCGAAGACAGGTCCGGGCTCCAGGCCATTGAGGAGCTCGAGGAGGTGAACCTTGATCCGCAAAATCCATCACGGATGGTCAAGCTCGGGAAAAACCTCTGTAGCAAGAGGAAGACGGAGCTGGTTACATTTCTCCGGGCTAATTTAGATGTATTTGCCTGGTCCCACGAGGACATGGTAGGAATTAGCCCGAGTGTCATCATGCACATGCTCCATCTGGATAAAAGCGTTCCTGCCAAGTCTCAGAAGCAAAGGCGTTTAGGAACAACCCGAGCCGAAGCCCTAGAAGAAGAGGTAGCCCGACTCAAAAAATGTGGCTTTATCCGGGAAGCCAAATTTCCAATTTGGGTCGCCAATCCCGTGCTAGTTCCAAAGCCCAACGGGAAATGGCGGACCTGCATTGACTTCTCCGACCTGAATAAGGCCTGCCCCAAGGATTGTTTTCCATTGCCAAGGATCGACCAGTTGGTGGACGCCACGGCGGGGCACGAGCTCATGTCCTTTATGGACGCGTACTCAGGCTACAATTAGATCGCGATGAATCCGGCGGACCAGGAACACACTAGCTTCATGACCCCGACTAATGTCTATTGCTACAAGGTCATGCCGTTCGGTCTGAAGAACGCCGGAGCTACCTACCAAAGGCTAGTAAACAGAATGTTCGCGGACCAGATCGGAAAGAACATGGAGGTATATGTTGATGACATGCTCGTCAAGTCAAAGACTCCCGACAACCATGTTTCCGACCTAGAAGAATGTTTTAAAATACTACGGGAATACGACATGAGGCTCAATCCCCAGAAATGCACTTTTGGTGTCGCATTCGGGAATTCCTGGGGTTCATAGTTAATACCCGAGGAATCGAGGCAAACCCCGACAAGATCAGGTCACTGCTCGAGCTTCCTTCCCCCAGGTCGCAGAAAGATGTCCAAGGCCTCACAGGAAGGGTAGCAGCACTCAACCGGTTCATTTCCAAGTCAACCGATAAGTGTTTGCCCTTCTACAACCTGCTCCGGGGAAACAAGAAGTTTGAATGGACAGTAGAATGCGAAAGCGCATTCCTCGACCTGAAGGCACATCTGGCCGAACCACCTGTGCTATCCAAGCCCAAGGCAGGAGAGTCTCTCTTCCTCTACCTGGCCGTCACTAAGGACGCGGCCAGCGCCGTACTAGTACGAGAGGAAGACCAAGTTCAGAAGCCAGTTTATTACATCAGCAAGAGACTCCTGGGAGCAGAATCACGGTACCCACTGATGGAAAAATTGGCGTTCTGCCTAATCACGGCCTCGCGAAAGCTCAGACCGTACTTCCAGTCCCACTCGGTACACGTCATGACCAATCAGCCTCTAAGGCAGGTTTTGCAAAAACCTGAAGCATCGGGACGTTTGTTAAAGTGGGCGGTCGAACTCAGTCAGTTCGAGATTTTCTATACTCCACGAACTTCCATAAAAAGTCAGGCCTTGGCCGACTTCGTGGCAGAATGCACGGGATTCCAGGAGGATCCATCAGAAGGCTCATCTCAGCTCACCTCGCCCGAATCGTTGTGGAAGATCTTTGTAGATGGTTCATCCAACGAGAATGGCTCCGGGGCCGGAATCATTCTGATATCCCTCGAGGGACATAGGTTCCACTCGGCGCTAAGGTTCGGGTTCAAGGCCTCCAACAACGAGGCAGAATACGAAGCTTTGTTAGCCGGGTTGAGGATAGCCAATGAGTTAAAGGTGAGCTCCATCCAGTGCTTTAGTGACTCCCAGCTCGTGGTAAACTGGGTTCTGGGTGAATATCAGGCGCGGGGACCCAAGATGGCCGCCTATTTGGCAAAGGTAAAAGCCGAGCTGTCCACATTTGAGCGAGGATCGATCGAACAGATACCTCGAGAACAGAACGCCAATGCGGATGCCCTTGCCAAACTCGCCACCTCGGGAGAGACGGAGACCCTGGGGTTGGTGCCAATAGAATCCTTGGAAAAACCAAGTATAGAAGGAGATCGAGCAGAGGTCGAGATGATTGATACTCGGCCGACCTGGATGACCCCCTTTCTTGAGTATCTCGTCGAGGGCAAGCTGCCTGAAGGACGTAACGACGCACGGCGAGTCCTATATCAAGTTCCTAGATATACAATAGTTGATGGGGTATTGTACCGACGTGGGCACTCCCTACCTCTCCTCCGATGCGTTCTTTCAGGTGAGGCGAAGGCCATCCTGCAGGAAATTCACGAAGGATTCTGCGGAGACCACACTGGGGGGCAAAGCCTGGCCTTAAAGGTTCTCAGGCAAGGTTATTACTGACCAACTCTGTCCAAAGACGCGATCTCATACGTGAAGAAGTGCGACAAGTGCCAGCGATTCGCTGCAGTTGCCCGAGCTCCTCCAGTCGAGCTAAGGATGATCTCGGCCCCTTGGCCGTTTGCTGTTTGGGGGATAGACCTAGTGGGCGCCCTGCCCACTGGAAAGGGCGGAGTCTGTTATGCCGTAGTAGCCATCGACTACTTTACCAAATGGGCCGAGGCAGAACCATTGGCAACAATCACATCGAAGAAGGTACTCGACTTCGTGGTTAAAAGCATCATCTGTCGATTCGGCCTGCCGAAGAAAATCGTCTCCGACAACGGCACTCAGTTCGATAGCGACCTGTTCACCGAGTTTTGTGAAAGGCACGGAATTGTGAAAAGCTTCTCCTCCGTGGCCTATCCTCAGGCGAATGGCCAGGTCGAGGCTGTCAACAAGACTCTAAAGGCGAGCCTCAAGAAGAGGCTAGGTGAGGCAAAGGGGGTCTGGCCAGAACAGCTCCCCCAGGTCCTATGGGCATACCGGACCTCGCATCGGACTCCTATGGGTCATACTCCTTTCTCCCTAACCTTTGGGAGTGAAGCAGTCCTCCCCGTGGAAGTTGAGGTTCTATCACATAGAGTCCAGTCTTACGACCAAGATCGGAACCATGAGCACCTGTGCCATTCCCTCGATCTAATTGATGAAAGGCGAGAGGATTCGCAACTCCAGCTCGCCCATTATCAGCAGAAGATCACTCGCTACTTCAACTCTAAAGTCAAAAGGCGCACCTTTAGCATTGGTGACTTGGTCCTAAAGAGAGTTTTCCTGGCCGGGAAAGATCCCAAAGATGGAGTCTTGGGACCGAACTGGGAAGGACCATACCAGGTCATCGAAGTCATCAAGGAAGGAACTTATAAATTAGCTCGACCTGATGGAGGGGCGGTCCCGCGAACTTGGAACGCCATCCACTTAAAGAAATATTATCAATGATCCACTTGTAAGGCCTGGGAGGCAACTTTTATGTATTAATAAAAATCAGTTTTTTTTTTTTTTACGCATATTTGTGGGGGTAATCTTAAAGTAACCACGAAAGACCCTTTCCCAGTTACTTGGGGGGCATATGGTACCTGGATATAACCAGGTCTCCTTAACGACTTAGATGTTGATTTTTATCTATGGATCGTTGCTCTTCCTAAAGAGCTCGAGACACGGATAAGGGTTAACGCCAACTAAGTCCTATCCTGGTTTTAACTGGGTCATAAAACTTGGAAGTTAGCTTAAATTTATTGATCGTGGTTCTTCTTAAAGAACTCGAGATATGGATAAAAGTTAACACGAACTAAGTTTTCAAAATAAGTTCCCGGTTTTAACTGGGTCATAAAACTTGGAAGTTAACTTAAATTTATTGATCGTGGTTCTTCTTAAAGAACTCGAGATATGGATAAAAGTTAACACGAACTAAGTTTTCAAAATAAGTTCCTGGTTTTAACCGGGTCGTAAAACTTAGAAGTTGATTTAAATCTATTTATCGTTGTTCTTCTTAAAGAGTTCAAGATATGGATAAAGTTAACGCGAACTAAGTTTTTTAAAATATATATATATATATATAATGTAGCCAAAAGCATGAAAAAAGCCTAAGTTAAAAAGTGTGAATTAAAGGCAAAGTGTCTCGAGGTGAAAACACCTCATGCAAAGGTTATACAAAGTACTTAAAAATGTCTGAAGGTAAAAGAAAGGAAAAAGCGTCCTAAGCCCCATCAGTTGGCCCCTTGGAGGTCGTCGTCTCGCCCTGCTCCGCCGCGTCAAAGGCTTCCCCAGTCTCCGAGGGCGGCGCCTCTTTGTCGAGGCGAGCTTGGAACTTCACCAGCAGGCGCGCCCAGAGACTCGGTGGCATGAAAGAGAAGTCAGCCTCCGGGTTGTGGGCCCAGCAGTGATAGAACAGATCCTGCATGGACTACTCCGAGGTGGTCCGTTCAGCTTCCAGGGCGGCCTGGGCCTCAGTCTTCGCTGCCTCGAGGTCTTTCCGCGAGGTGGCAAGGGAGGTCTCGAGCTCTTGGACCTTCGAGCGTGTCCTCTCCAACTCGGCCTTCGAGGTCGCCAACGCATCTTTTGCCGCCTGAGCCTCCTGGAGAGCGGCCTGGTTCCCGGTCCTCATTTCCTCGAGCTGAGCTCTGGCCCTGGTGATGCTCCGGTGGATTGCAGCGACGCCCTACGAGAAATGAAAGATAAATTGGCTAAGTGGAAAAATAAGGCAATATGCAAGGGTAAAAACTTTTAAAGAATGGGGCAGCTTACCGTTAGGGTCATGCCCATTGAAGACTCTATTACGTCAACCGGGCTCATTGTCTCAATAGCCCAGAGCTCCTTCTCTTTGAACTTGTAGAAATGGCTGACGGCGTAGTTCGCCGATTCGTACACCGTTCCCCGGAAGGCCTTTGGGATCTTCTCCAGGTCCTGGGGATCGACCGGGATGCGTACCTCGGGGGCTACCACGTCCGGAGTCCCGATCTCCATTCCTCCGTCCTGGGGGGCAGGCGGAACTCGCTGAGGCGGTGGAGGAATTTGTCCTGCTCCGGCAGCTGGAAGGATCGCCCCCACGACCTGGGCTGGAGGGGTTTTCTCCTTCTCCTTTGCCGGAGATTTAGTGGAGACCCCGGCAGAGCTCTTGGAACCCCGGAGCCTTTTCAGTCTTGGTCCGGCTGGGGGGTTCCCCCCGAAGACTATGCCCCGCAAGCTATCCTCGGGCAAAGACATCTCTTCTGTCAAACAAAAAACATGGTTATTACAAGTTAGCAATCATACAAAGATAAAGACAAAGGTTTAAAGCTAAAAAATATGTGAACACTGAGGGAGCCCTACCCCCCGAGCTGGAAGAACCTAAGACGATTATTTCACGAACTGGCGCAGGTTCTAGGTCCGGTTCTGACTCAGGGCTAGACTCTTCTACATACTGCCTAAGCCCCGGAGCATAGATATCCCTCTGGAGTGATGGCCATGTGCGTAGGTTGGTCCCATACTCCTCGAATATGATCGACCTAAAAGCTAGGGTGTTATCTACTACTACGGTACCCCTAGGCCGGCTCTCTTGGTGATCCAGCACGAGCCGGTCAACACAATGGAGCAGGAGTGTGTTCAGGTCCGGATCCCTTCGGTGACGATGGACGATCTGCCTAGGATTGAACCTAACCAGCCGGGGGTCTGCAGTGGCCCTATCTAGATTCTTAAACAAGTAAGAGTTACCTTGGCCGGAAGGACCCGCGGCTGCTCCGGATTGGATCCTCTCCTCGACCTCCAAGGCCCTCTTCCTATTCCTCACGAGCGGAACTTCGGCCGCCTCGTCCTCCTCGTCTTCCTCTACCTCGACCTCGTCCACGACGATAGGTCTGTTGTCGCGGGCTGGGGGCGGCCCCCGGGGCCTCTTCAGGTTCAGGGTTTGATTTGGGAAAATCAGTTTGCAGAACACCATCGTCTCGTCCGTCACGAGCACGCGATAGTCCTTCTCACTGGGGGGCAAGCCCGCCAGTGTTTCATATTGGCCCCCGAGGGTCACAGACTTTTCGGTCCTCGAGTAGATGGCTGCAAGATTGGCTGGAATCATAATGGAATACGGGAGGAGCTAAAATAAAATAACACTTAAAAGGCGAGCTAAGATCGGGGATTACTTACGAGGACGATTGAAGTAGTGGTGGTCGCAGTTCCGGAACCCAGTTGACATGAAGAACTGGTCCTTGAAGTCATTAGGGTGGCTGGGCAGCTCGATGACCGCCGCCGTATTGGGAAAACGGGTTAAATAGTAAAACCCGTCACCTCGCCCCCGCTGATCCGGGCTGGCTTTGAGGCAAAAGAAATATAAAATATCAGCAGGAGTAGGGACCTCCCACTCCTGCTTCTTGAATAAGTACCTCAACCCTGCTAGCAGACGGTAGGAGTTGGGGGGGAGCTGAAATGGGGCCAACCCCACGTAGTTCAGGAAATCAGCGAAGTACTGATCCAGGGGAAGGAAGGCCCCTACCTTGAAGTGTTCACCGCTCCAGGCCGCGAACGATTCATCGAGCGGCGTGCAGCTCCGCTCGCCATCTGAGGCAGGTCGGGCAATAACGGAGGCTTTCCCCCGTGGAATGTTGTGAGTGAGGAAGAGTTTGTTGATCTTTGCCTGGTCGGTTATCTTTGAGATGATTCTCTCCGCCTCAAAGAATGCGTCGGGGGCCACCTCGACCTCCTTCTCCACGGCCGGCCCGAAGCGGGGGATCGGGGAGCTAGGCATCACCGCCTTTCCTTTTTCCTGCTGGGAGGCCGAGCTTCCAACGTTCTTCTGGGGGAGGTTCTTTTTTGGAGCCATCTGGTCGCCTAGCGAACAAAAGAAAACACTTTAGAAAAGGCGACCCAAGCAGGAGAAAGAAGCAATTATTATTTACACGAGCTGAGGTAAGCCCAGCTCGTGGAGAGTGGAACCACGCGGTTCAGTGAACACGCGCGTATACTCCCAACAGATCCCAGATTACTCGGAATTCGCGTGTCAGGGGGTTCAGAATAGAATTTGCCTTAGGGGGGGGGGGGAGTTTTAATAGGCAGAAAATTACAAAACCGCTTAAAGGCGTGTTCCCTAAGTTACCCGGTTTTGCACCCAAAAATTCCCAAAACTCCTACCCATAAATTTTTCCAGAAAAAGCATCCTGAAACCCATACTCTAAAGCGATTTCCTACAACAAATGTGCCCTAACCTAAAAAGGGCTGTCACCCTCCATATCCACACGACCTAGAAAACCCTTGCATGCGGCTACAGTGAAATTTTTTACCTAAGCTACAGTAGCATGTTTTCAAAGTGAACAGGGTCAGGAAACTTACAGTGTATGGCTGGGAGGTCCACGAGGGCGTTGCGTTGGTAGGAGCTTCGTTGGTGTAGTAGCTTCCAAAGCTTCGGAGAAATCCGTGCGCCTAAGCTTCGTGAACGATGAAAATGGCAGCAACAGGGTTGAGGGTTTCGTTCTTCTGAAATATGGAGAGGGAAGAAGAAAGGAGATTTGGAAAATTTCGAATGAAAGGGTGGCCCGTGCGTAGGGTGGCCACCCCCTTTTTATATACGTGAAGGATCACGTGTAGAAGGCTCTTGGATGGCCCTGGTGATGGATCCGAGGCCTTCCACTCGAAATATGAAATTTGAATTCCCAATTTTAAGTACGAATATGAAATTGACACTCTTCCTTGATATATAGCTCCCCTAATTATCATGAAAAATATGCATTTATATTAACTAGATACAAGCAACGTGCAGTACGCACGTTTGCTTAGTTTTATTTATAGAATTTATTAATTATTTTTATTAAATTTATATTAATGTCATATAAATTTTAAATAAATATCATATTTTAATTAAATAATTTATTTATTTATTTTTGTTTAAGTTTATGTTTATTCTAGTTTTTTAAATTTGAGAGTGACAACAAGAGATTATATATGTACGCCCTGATTTTCCCACTGGCTGATTAGCAGGCCGAGCTACAGACTAATCACAATTAGTCCGTGAACATCCCCAAGACCGGAGCTCCCGTCTCGAGGTCGTACCTTCTTAGCTCGAGCAATCCCTAAGGACTCACCAAGGTTGCCCAGGACTGGAGCAGAGAGTCTGAAGGCCGAAGGTCGGGTCAAGGGAGCAGCTCGTGGCACGAGCTATATATGGAGCTCTGACCCTCTGTAAAGCCAACACACGCAAGATAAACGTGCATATGTCTGACATCACGTGTCCGATATCTCCCTGACTTCTTGGACACGCAGCAGGAACGTGCGTGTTCAGAAACCCACGGTTGGGTTGGGCCGTGCGGCCCATTATCTCCTTACCTATCGATTTGACCATACTTATGTGTCAGGTTTAGGAATTAATCATGAATGTCACAGAGTTGATATGACAAATAATAAGGTCACGGGATGACCTCCTTACCAACTTCCAGGTGCCTTCTCCTATAAATATGGAGAACCTGGGAGTTGATAAGGGTTGGAAAAAATAGTCTCTGAATAGGTATATGCTTTGTAACCAAATACCTAGAGTATATCAATAATATTGACTAGTGGAGTAGAATGATTTTAACTTTCGAACCACTTAAAAACATGTCTTGAGTCACCTAGTTCATTCTCTAAGATTCTATATCTGCGACGGTTCTATATTCAGCACTAATCCCTTTCTCTTCTTCTCTTAATTACCTGTTGGCGAAGAACCGCGTCAACAATATATTATATGTTTAATATAATATTAAATATTATACGTGGATTTTAAATTTAAGTTTCTTGCTAGTTTTTAAAAAAAAAAAATAATTTGTTACTAATTGACAGTTCATTATATTATATGTTTAATATGACATTATTTTAATAAGTGAGTTTTAAATTTAAATAAATTTTATTTAAGTTATAAAATGTATGATTTTATTATATTTAAATAATTATTATTGTAAAATATCTCAAAAATATCTTATTTTGAGTTTTTTAATTATTTATTATTTTTAAATAATTTTCATTGTACAATATCTGAAAAATATCATATTTTAATTTGTTTCATTATTTATTATTTTGAAATAATTATCATTGTAAAATATCTCAAAAATATCATATTTTAATTTTTTTAATTAATTATTTATTTTATTTAAGTTTAAATGTTTACAAACTACAGTTAAATGTAAGAATATTCTCTTAAATATAGGAATATTTCGTTAAAATTAATATTAAAAAAATAAAAAACCGTTAAAATCAAGAATTTCCGTTAATAGAAGAGATTTGAGTGAATCAATTAATAGAATAAATTATAAAGTGCATTAAATCTAACATTAAATAAATAAATAAAGGTTTGAATTACAATTATCACATAACAAAATTGGTATTAAGTCAAAATCTAATATCAATAAAATCAACCAACAAACAAAAGATTCTTTAATTATCTTTTATTTATTTATTTTTCGACAAAATTTAGTTATCTTTTATTAAAAAATAAATTAGTTGGAGTTGAATTGGAGACGAAGCAAAGGAAAACAGTCTCACCAAAAAGAACTTCATAATTCCCAACCGCCAATAACTTCCAAATCTCTCTCTCTCTCTCTATGAATCTGCCCGTACAGTTTCAGAAGAAAACCCTATACTATTACTTCTAGGGTTCATCACCACCACCACCATCGACCATGTCTTCGTCCCCAAAATTCTTCCACGCTCGGCAACAGACCCCCTCCACTCGCAGATCGACTCCCCTCCTACTCTCCGGCTGCCTCGTCATCGGTATCGCCGGGTTTCTGATCGGATTCGTCGCACTTCTCAGGCCGGTTAAAAATTGCCCCCACGGCGAACCCAAATCGGTTCGAGTGGTTTGGGAGAGAGGTACTGGCGGTGGTAGTAGTAGCGGTAACAGTGATGGATTCGGTACCGTTTTGGCTTCTGGGGATGGGAAAAAACGACATAAAGTCATGGGCTTTGTGGGGATTCAAACTGGTTTCGCATCGGTAGGTCGGAGACGGTCTTTGAGGAAGACTTGGATGCCGTCCGACCATCAAAGCCTTCAACGGTAACGCACCGTTCTTTGTGTTTTTTTGAAATTTGAATTCAATTCTGTTTGGATGTGACTAATGGGATTTATGGTGTGAAAGGTTAGACTAAATTAGAATAGTATTAGTAGAGATTAATAGTTGATCTGGGGTTGGTATCTAGCCTGGGGCTGAGCTTAGTGGTTTTGGTTAGTAAGAGTAATGTGATCTTTTGCTGGGCAAGATGTTATCATGGAAAGAATAGTTGCCAAATGGATTTGCTAGGGAGATGGGGGATTTGAAAACTTAAGCTGATATCAGAAACTATTATGTTTGTTTGGTCTTTTATGGGTTCAGATGGAAATTGATGGCATTAACTTTCTGAAGTGGGATTGTAGTATTATATGGGACTTGAATGAGATTCGGATGTGACTTGAATCTTGATGTACATTGTTCAAATTTCTAATTCCAGTAAGCATCCTAGGAGTCTTATCAGTTACTAGAAGAAGTTCAATGTATGCCTCTACTCCAAGAAATCAGGCTGGCTGAAATGTCGTTTAACCAAATGTCTATGTCATCTTCTTGTATAGTTCATGATGGGGAGACTAACACCATGGGATTTTGTCAACAAAAATATACCTTTAGATATACACATTTCATGAATATAGCAATCATACGCCTTTAGGAAAATACTGTGCTTTTTAATCTTTATGTGAACAATAGGAGCAGAGGTGAACCGGATGAATTATAGTTTTGTTTCAATAGCTTCGACAGAATCTAGTGGATGAAGGGTTTTCTGTTTCATATCAGCTCTAAGTCATGATTTCCTTTAATTAGGGACTGTCAATTCCCCTCTATAACTACATGCAAGTTAACAATGCAAACATGGCTTCCATTACTTGATGGTTCATACAGTTGTAACTTGTAATTTTATATCTACATTTCTTTTGTTCAGCTCAGTTTAATTGGTTTTCACATTCTGTATTGGCCACTGGCATTGTTGTATATATTGTGTGTAATCCATCAATACAATCCGAGCTCTTCATTTTCCATACTATGCTTGCATTTTTATGGTACTAGATCTAGTCAACTCAATCAAGCTATATAATATAATTCGTGTTTATTTCTGATTTCCTATATTTCTCCTATGGCTGAAGCTACATCTGAAAACTTTCCAACCCCCACATTCTTAGTTGTTTTGATGGATTTTGAAGGCGTAGAATATTTAAGCCACCAAATTTTGTTTGCTGCTTAATCTATTTTGCATTTTGATTGTAGCTGTTTGGCTGATTGTATTTTAAATAAATTGGAATTTTGAGTGCAGATTAGAAGAAGCTACTGGTCTTGCTTTCAGATTTGTCATTGGTAAAACCAATGAAAAATCAAATATGTCTGAACTCAAGAAGGAGATCGCGATGTATGATGATTTCTTGCTATTGGATATTGAAGAGGAGTATAGTAAGCTTCCATACAAAACGTTAGTGCTAGTTTGTGATCAACAATTATCATTTATGTTTTAGTTCTTTGTAAATATTCTGTCCTTTATTACAGGTTGGCGTTCTTTAAAGCTGCTTACGCTCTCTATGATTCTGAGTTTTATGTCAAAGCTGACGATGACATATATTTAAGGCCAGGTGAGAAGATGAAACTATACCATCTTCCGTATAAATGACATTCTTTGCTGCAAAGGTGGCATTCAACTGATGCAATCTTTTCCCAATAATTTCAGATCGCCTTTCACTGCTTTTGGCAAAAGAACGTTCTCACTCCCAGACTTACCTTGGCTGCATGAAAAAAGGCCCGGTTTTCACTGATCCAAAGCTGAAATGGTTAGTGCTTTTTTGTTTTGGTTCATATTTATCATTTTTATTTTATTTCCTTTCAGCTTGCTAGTGTGCAATACTAGTTTGATACTACTATATTTTCTTCCCTTGGCTATGAAAACCATGAAGAATCATTGTTGGCTCGACCACAATGAGACTTGATTGGGGTAGTACTTAAAAGTGGAAGCTTTTGTCAATTTTCAGTTTATATCAAATGGAAAGTAGTAACTTGACATAATCATGTAGATCTCCAGGCCAAACCCTAACTGGAAAAATTAAAATTAACATATAGATATACATATATATAAAACAAAGCAAGAAGTCTTCTCTCCCTTTTAGGCTTGGCTTCTGCATAAGAAAACCATCTTTATAAATCTTCTCACTAGAGCTTGAGATTGGAAAAGCTCTGCTGTTTGTTATATTGTTCTAAGAAACTTGATTAAATAATTCTTGCTGTTTTGTACTAGTCAAGATTTTGGATGGTGTGGGGGGAGGTGATTAAAAAAAATGCTACTACAAAATTGTTTGTAATTGGGCAAACTTGACCAAATGATTCTTTAGAGTTTTCAATTGACAACATTTAGTAGGAATTGAACAGGTACTTCAGAATTAAGGATATGCCAAATTTTTAATAAGCTTTGGGAGATTGGTAAGCAGTAATGCTACTACAAATATGTTTGTAATTGCACAACATGATAAATAAAACGAGGTGTCCTTGAATTTAAATGTCTATTAGCATCTTTAGTAAGTTCTAGGTATCAAGTACCAAGTTACAGGATTATATCATTTACCAGGAATCATTATTGAAAATTCGCCATTGATTTTGATGGTAAATATTTGCAGGTATGAGCCACTAGCTCATTTGCTTGGGAAGGAGTACTTTCTTCATGCTTATGGTCCAATATATGCTCTTTCTGCTGATGTGGTTGCAAGCTTGGTTGCTCTTAGAAATAACAGGCAAGTTTGTTTCTTTCTCGATCTTTTCTGTGTTCAGACCTCCCTGCTTGTCCTCATTTGTCAACATATGTTTTAGTTGTATATAAATGAGTTTATTCATTTGTTTAATATTAATCATATATCTTGCATTAAGTTTTCATGGGTTGGTTGACCTTATTTGTTTCTCAGTGTTTGGAAGTTCCCTTGTATTTTACTACTTAAATTGCGTTGACTTTTAAGTTAACTCCCACTTTCCTTTCCTCACTGCCTTCTCTAGATTCTTGTAGCTTTCTTGTTGATATAAGATGGTTGTTAGAATTCAGCATCTCATTGAACTTTTTTGCCCCAGTGGGCAAGTATACAACAAAATATGCATGTGCTTAACTCCTAGACCATTTTTATTTGACTAACACACCACAAGATTGAACATTTAGGAAAGTGTATGCTGAAGTTTTAAGCAATTCAGTTTTTGCTTCTTGTGTTTTTTAAGATGTTGATGGTAAGATAATGAAACAGAAAGAAAGAAAGAAAGAAAACGATTTGTGACTTCCGTATCCCCTGCTCATGCAACAACAATAAAATTTACTGAAAAATACTATCTTTGACCAAATGGGACCTATTGAAATCCAAACTACTTTCCTTTTTTTATTAACGGAAAGATGAATTGGCTGGAGATTTTAGAATCATGGTACCACCCATCACTTAAATTGACCAAGTTGGGGGGATTAGTTGTCTATATCATACAAGATTAACGTGCATGACTTTTCAGTTGAATTATTTCTGGCCACGTCTTGGCAGCAGTCTCCAACCCTGGATCACTATTAAAACATCATGCTAATGTTGGTTTTTAATCTGATCTCTGTTGTTTGTTCAATATTTGAATGCAGTTTTCGCATGTTTAGCAATGAAGATGTTACAATTGGCGCATGGATGCTTGCAATGAATGTCAACCATGAAAACAATCAAGCATTATGTTCACGTGATTGTACATCAACATCTATTGCTGTGTGGGATATTCCCAAGTGTTCAGGTTGGAGTTTCTTCATACTGCAAATAGAATTAGCTATCTTCTACAGATTGTTCTCAATTATTCCAAGTACTTGTATGGAACTTGAGATATCCAATCTTCTCTGGAGTATCTAGAAAAACATCACAGCAGCCTTTTTTTTATCATGTTGTTGAATTGTTCTACTTCTACCCCAAGATAACTTTCACCTTGGATTTTGATATGAAAACAGACGAAACTGTTTAAAATTTTGGGAGTAATTGTAGTTAGGTTAGAAATTGATTGGCCTCATTGCAATGATTATAATCCCAAGCATAAGCATAACAAAGATTTCCATTAATTGACTCAAAACTCCCATCTTCTTGGTCAACATAATGGACTTATTTGATATTTAATGGGGATACTTGCTTAAGATTGGTTTCAAACTCATGGAGGAAAATTTGCACTTTGTCTCTTACCGTTCTTGTTATTATTGTAGGGCTCTGTAATCCCGAAGCGAAGCTATTGGAACTCCATGCAGACGAGAGCTGCTCAAAGACTCCTACAATGGAGCCTGAAGAAGATTAGCAATTTATATATTCTTTTTTTTTTTCCTGTCAAATTTGGGTAATCTTCCGTCTCATCTTGATCTTACCAGATGTTCTTCTCTTTTCAATTTTGACCCAACTACATCACGTGTAATTTTATATTTTCGTCTAAACAAACGGGAAGAGGTCTCAGTAAAAAGAGCATTTAGGAATGTAGTGTTTTAGGGATGTAATCTTTCATGTCAAATTATAATTCTTTTTCTTCTTGTAAACATATATTAAATATGGTTCTTTTAAATTTCTGTCATTTCTAGACCTAAAGAGTTTCACTGAAGGTAAGCGGGTTAGGCATGACATGAATTGTAAATTGACACGGTACGACATGACATGTGCCTGAGCACGACAAGCCCGAAGACACGATACGAAAGCACGAACAAACTAATCCGAACGCACGACAAGATAAAAAGCCTAATATTTTGACATTAACAATGATAATAAATTTTTATTTGTCAATTATCTATAACTTAAAATAATAATAAAAGTTTATTATTTTTCTAAATGTTAATAATTTTATAATTATATTAATTTATTTTAAGATTTGTGAGTTAAAATTTTTACTAGTTATTCAAATTCTAATAATTATCTTTAGTATAATTTTGTGTAAAGTATTGTTGAAAAATATCTTAAACTATAATTTAAATAAAGAAATGTATTTGAATTGGTGATGAGTATTGATTATTAAAGAGGACAATTTCTCATCCTCAAATTTTTTGCAATAATAAAATGAGGCCAAATAAAGAAAGTGGGCTAGCCCAACACGACATTGGTCGGCCGGTCCGAATTTTCGGAGGCACTTCGAAGGCACCCACATTTACAGCTCTAGGTAAGTTGGCTTTGTAATGATTCAATCAAATATGTGTATTTTATCTAAAAAAAAAGTGGAATGAGAATGATTATGTGACTAAAGTAATAAAATTGAATTAGAAGGAATTGAAGAAAAATAGTTTTGTTTGTAATGAGTTTTTTTGCTTATTTTTAAGAATTTTAGATCAAAAGTAAGATGTGGAATATTTAAGATTATGGGTGATAACTTTAAAGGGTATAAAAATAAGCACAAAAAATTGGTATATTTCTAAAACAAAAATTGGATACTTTATTTTAGTTTTAAAATAGGATAAAAATAAGCACAAAAAATTGGTATATTTCTAACACCGTCCATCATTCGAAGTGGACCTTTATTAGTTCTTTAAAGGGCAACCTCTTTCAAGCTAATATTATATATTTATGAGGAACTTGAAGTTGTATGACAAAACAAAAGCAAATGTTCCAATTTGTATTAAGTTAGCATATTTGATAGGTTGTTATGTTAAGTTGTTTCTTTTTCTGTTATTGGTTTTCATTCTTCTCTTTCACCCATATATATACTTAATGGGTTTTGTACAAGAGACATAACTTGACAGAGCAATACAAAATACGTTTCTTTCATTTTTCTGTTATGGTATCAGAGAAACAACTCTAAGCTTCTCCAATGGCTCGAACCAGAAAATCCTCTACCTCCATTCAAGACCCATCTAAAGCTCCGATGAACAATGATCATCGTCCTCCTCCACCTGAAGATCCACCTGCACCGAATGTGCACAACAATGGTGGCCAAACCTCTGCCTCCAATCGCTTTGCTCCTCTGGAAACCTTGGATCGACCCACACATGAAGATGCCAGAAATCCATATTTCTTGGGTAATGGAGATCATCCTAGAATCATCCTTGCCTCACCTCCTCTCACGGACAAAAATTTTCAACAATGGCGCCGAGATTTCATGTTATCAATTGGAGCCAAGAACAAGAAAGGTTTCTCAATGGACAACTCCCTCAACCACCTCCCTCAGACCCAAACTACAATGCTTGGCACCAATGTGATCAAATGATCATGTCTTGGATCATCCATTCGGTGTCTCTAGACATTAAAAGTAGCATCATGTTCTTAGACTCAGCTGCTGCCATGTGGGAAGAACTGAACAATCGGTTCAATCAAGGGAATGAGCCTCGCATTTTTGAGCTTCGTCAAACCCCAATTCGTCTTCATCATCAAACATTAATAAATTATACATTATAAAGTTATTTTCAAGATAATATGTCATATTGCTTGTTGTATACTTACTTTAACACTAAATATTATTAAAAAAAATATCTTAATCTTTTTTTTTTTGTTTTGAAAAGGAGCTTTATTAAAGAGAACTCGACTACAAAATGGTAGGCAAATCTTAAGCAAATACACAATAAGGGACATCCCTTAACAAACGGCCAATAATGCTCCGAAAGGTTAGAGCTCCTAGGATAAAGGAAGAACAAGTCATAGTTTCTAATTTTTTTTTTTTGCAATTTTTGACCTATTCAAGCACTTATAAGTAAAAAATAGAAATTATTTAGTTTGATAACCGTATTGCTTGCTTGCTTGTTTTATTACATGATTATTGAAATAATACAAATATTTAAAAAAATTTGAACATATAAATAATTACAATTATAATGATTAGATCAAAGTGGATTATAATAGTAATTATATGTTCAAAATAACAACTCTTAAGATTAAGTCAATGCATTGAATTTATCTAGTAATCTACGATATGATCTATTTACACATTCGGAGTGTGATGTCTTATCCAAGACCAAGTAGATAAGATCAGATGTATTTTGTTACATTGGACTGGACCGATATTGATTATTGATAAGATAAGTAAATATCGTTATTATATAATCTAATCATGTCACAACGTTGACCATAGGTCACTTCATTCTTAATTATGAGTGATTAATATTCGCTAATTGTATTATTCAAGTCTTTTGATTTGTTCGTTACCAGCTTACCCTACGGACTAACTCATACTTACATATTGGAGATTTTGTAGTATAATTGAGTGAGAGTATTTATCATAGACATGAAATCTATAACTTTTGTTTAAGAAGTGAAACGATGATTTACTTATAGCTTGATTCAAGTGTTAAATTATAGAGTACTCATTTCTGTAATTAAGTTTAAGGAAATATCATTTACAAGGAACTTAGTTGGAGTTAAGGATAAAATACCAATGAGGGGTAAAGCGGGAATTTGCACCCGTCTCATTAGTAGATCATCTATAGATGATTGAATGACGATTATAGTTATAACAATGGATAACGTATTTACATTTGCTGGCGTTCTATGAATTCAAGAGTGCAATTCTGAGTCTATAGTGGAGTCACGAATAATTAATAAGGTAGTGAGATTATTTGTTATAAATAAACTCATGGTAACTTATTGGAGCTTGAGTTCATGGATCCATGATCCACATGTCATCTCTTATCAAAATGAACTTAATAGTCTTGAATAATTAATTTAATTATTAATTATAAAAATATCATATTGACTAGTTCAATGGAAATAAATAATGTTAAATTAGTTATTGATATTTTGTGAGAAAAGAAATATAAGAAACTTTGAGGTTTTTATTGCAAAGTCTCAAAAAGAGAGTATTATAGTCAATTGAGACAATTTTTTTAATATTGATAAATTGGTATTAATATAATAAAATGAATTAAATAAATGTCAAAATTATAATTGGTTAATTTTGACAAGTATTTAATTAATTATAATTATTAAAAATTAAAATAAAATTGGAAACTAAAACCTATTTTATGTCATAGCTAATTGCCTGTATATACTAGTGTTAAAAAATGCATTAGGTGAGATAAATTTGACAAGATAAAAATTTACTCATAATATTTTATACATAGCTGCCCACTCTCTCTTAGTTTTCTCTCTAGAAATTCTTTTCTCATGTGTTAAGACTTGCCCACACAAACACTAGGTTGTTTTAGAGAAATACTTGGAAGACTGTGATCTTATTTCAAAGTGTTTTGGATTCCTTGTAATACCTAGCTATAGCAAAGACAAAAGATTAAGGAATCCAAATAGTATAGTCATTGTTTCGCTACGCATCTTGTAAGTACTCTAATAGTTTTATTATTATATTTACGTGTCTTTGTAATAATCACATGTTTGTATGTTTTTATTCTTTCTAATATGTATATTTTTTTGAATACATATTTGTAAGGAGTATACGCATAGACTTTATATAAATGAGTTCTTACATTTCCATAGTCAAGATAACAAGGCTTAGAGCTCGAAAAAATTTAATCACATTGGCACAATTAGACGTGACCATGAAGAACTAAATACCAATCTTATTAGCAAAGTTCAAACCCAATTTGATTGCGAGTGCCTTAGCACCTAGGTTTGGACCTGGTTAGGACCCCTATAAAATTATACTTAAGAGTTTATAATTATATTTATTAATAATTTAATATCTGGAGGACTTAGATTTGGACTTGGCCTGCCTTGGTTCAAGGCCGACCTGATTATGGTCTCTCAATGATATAAGAGAGTCGTGCAAATGAGGTTGTATACCCAACTTTAGGGTATTCATTTAAGTCTTACCCATGATGAGGATTAGAAATAGCTTGAATAGCTAAATTAGACTCAATCACCTCGAGAGAATAGGATACCCAAACTCTATGACAAGACAAACACCTCCCTTAATCACCATAATTGATTGGAGAAAATAAAGATATACATCATATATTATCACAATAGAGAAATAATTATGATCATCCGAGCCACACCCTCAAAGATAATACATCATTTAGTGTACAAGTAAAGCCAAAATTCCAAACCCACAATTTGATGTATATCACAATAGCCAAAATTCCGAGTCACACCCTCAAAGATAATACATCATTTATATAAGCAAAGCCAAAATTCCAAACCCACAATTTATTTTGTTATTTAGGTAGAACTAAAGCAAAATAATTAAATGTCACATACAAAATTCCAATGGTGAAGTCTCTCTATCATCATAATAAAAATCCCATGTGAAATTTAATCTTCATATATATATATATATATTCATACCAAAAGATTTAATGGAATGAGAGCCCATGTTCTAGCAATTCATGGGTGCTTCCCACCAACAATGCAACATATCTAGAAAATTATAGTGCATGACATGTGGGTAGTGGACATATATGTCTATGAACTACTTATAATATTATTCTCTAATTTAGATGGTTGACATGCTTAAAACGATAATTATACTCTTGTACTCCAATCCACTTATATATATATATATATATATATATATATATATATATATTAGATACAAACAACATACAATATATATATTTGCTTAGTTTTATGTATAGAATTTATTAATTATTTTTATTAAATTTATATTAATGATATATAAATTTGGAAATAAATATTATATTTTAATTAAATAATTTATTTATTTTTGTTTAAGTTTATATATTATATTATATTATATGTTTAATGTAATATTAAATATTATATATTATATGACAACAAGAGATTATATATTATATGTTTAATGTAATATTAAATATTATACATGAATTTTAAATTTAAGTTTCTTGCTAGTTTTTTAACAAAAAATAATTTGTTGCTAATTCACATTATATTATATTATATGTTTAACATGATATTATTCTAATAAGTGAGTTTAAGTTTAATTAGATTTTATTTAAGTTATAAAACATATGATTTTATTATTTTTAAATAATTATCATTGTAAAATATCTGAAAAATATCATATTTTAATTTATTTAATTATTTATTATTTAAAAATAATTATCATTATAAAATATCTCAAAAATATCCTATTTTAATTTTTTTAATTATTTATTTTATTTTATTTAAGTTTAAGTGTTTACAAATTACCGTTAAATATAAAAATATGATGTTAAATATAAGAATATTTCGTTAAAGTTAGCATTAAGAAAATAAAATACCGTTAAAATTAAGAATTTCCTTTATATACACACTTATTATATAGAAGAGATATTTATGTTTTATATTTTATTAATACATTAAAATAAGTTATTTGATTTTTGTGATATTTGAAGATAAATCTTGTTATATATTTTAATTTTGGTTTTATATACTAATGTTTAAATTTAATATAAATTTAATTTTATTTATGCTTCAAATGAACAATCGTCCGATGAATTTAATCAATGTATGCCGAAGAAAATTTATATGACAAAAGCAAGTATATGTATAAATTATAAGATTGAATCAGCAACTAGATCCGAAGTAACCCATTCTGACAAATGTCAACAAGCCATAAATATAGTTTTAGTGTGATAATTAAAAATGTTTTCTAAGCTTTCTTGTCAAACATTATTATTACAGTGCAAATAATAATAATTGAATTATTGAATTTGATCTAGGAAGCTTAATAATGATTGTATAAACAGACAAACTAAATCCAAAAGCAATTCTCAGATAGGCCAAGAAGAAGAGAATGGCATTAATTTAAGTAATTTGAATAAACAATAAAAAAAGTGGTTAAGTGAAGTTGAAGTAACTGAACTTGAACAGCCTAATATTAAATAAATATATAATGATATACGTGGATTGCTACTTGATTGGAAACTCATCAATCATACAAAGAAAAGTAGTATAGTGGAATGAAGAGTGATAGCCAAGACAACAATGGACTCAGCAAGAACAATTATGGGCCCACCAATTGGTATTGGCCCTTTTGGTTGGGCCCACCAATTGATGTGGGCCTTTTTGATTGGGCCATGATAGACTAATCATTCTGGACACCCTATTTTGGAGAAATAAAGGACAAATTAACATGAGTAGAAATAGAATAAGGAGTAAAATGAACCTCATCTATACAAGTACTTTTGTTAAAAATAAAATATTAAAAAAAAATTAAACTAGTGTGTGTATATATGTTTAAAGAGTAATTAGAAAGGGAAATAATTCAATTTCCAAATGTGTTCTCTTTCATGTTTAAATGAAAAATATATAATCTAATTTTATTCATCTTCTTCTTTTTTTTTTTTCAATTTTGAATTGTATATATAAATAAATCATGAATTGTACACTATTTTCATAAATAAAATTATAAACATCATTTATTAAAAATTAGGAATTAAAGTTTGTTGACGCGGTTCTTCGCCAACATGTAATTAAGAAAAGAAGAGAAAGGGATTAGTGCTTAGGTTGAACCGAAATAGATAAATGATCTTAGAAATGAAATGGTGACTCAAAATACGTTTTTTGAGTGGTTCAAAGGTTAAAATCCTTCTACTCCACTAGTCAGTATTATTGCTATATACTTGATATTTGATTACAGGGTATTTCTTACAATATAGAATCCAACTCCTTATATCTCCCAGGGTCTCCATATTTATAGGAGAAGACACTTGGGAGTTGGTAAGAAGGTCATCCCGTGACCTTCTTACCTATCATGTCAACTCTGTGACATTCATGATTAATTCCTAAACCTGACACATAAGTGTGGTCAAATCAATAGATAAGGGGATAATGGGCCGCACGGCCCAAACCAGTCGTGGGTGTCTGAATACGCACGTTCCTACTGCGTGTCCGAGAAGTCAGGGGTATATCAGACACGTGATGTCTGATATATGCACGTTTACCTTGTGTGATTGACTTTATAAAAGGTCACAGCCTTCAACTTCAGCTCGTACCACGAGCTGGATGCTTCCCTCGACCTGTGGTCTTCAGAGCCCAGGCTCAGTCCTTAAGCAATCTTGGCGAACCCTTAGGTTACCTCGAGCTAAGGAGGCAGGACCTTACGATGGCAGCTCCGGTCTTGGGGATGCTCACGTGGTAGTTATGATTAGGCCGTAACTCAGCTCGCTAATCAGCCCGTGGGAGAATCAGGGCGTACATCTGCCCCCCAAGCCTCTGCTCGTGGTACACGACATCGTGTAGGGCCACAGTAGGGGCTTTTAGGCTTCCTCCTGAACTCTTCATATTCCACATTCTACGCAGGCGCCGAATACGTGGAACATCGTGGTTGGTGACGGTACGTCTTCCGAGAACTGCATTTAATGGCCTAGCCTATGCCCAGCCGTCGTTTCGTATTTCGAGTGGAGGGCCTTGGATCCCACATCAGGGCAATCCAACGACCCTCTTCACGTGACCCTTCACGCATATAAAAATGGGTGGCTACCTTACGCACGGGCCACCCGTTCATTTGAAATTTTTCAGAAATTTTCCTCTTCTTCTCTCTTCATCTTCAAGAGAAAAAACCCTCTTCTTCCCAACCGCCATTCCTAACGTTCAAGAAGTTCAGGCGCAAAGACTCCTTCGAAGCCTTGGAACCAACTGCTTCGACGAAGCCCCCAACCCAGGCGATATCCTCATCCACTTCCCAGCCAAACACTCTGTAAGTCTCCTGACTGTGCATGTTTCGAAATTATTTTTTACTGTAGCTTAGGTAAATATTCACTGTAGCCACATGCAAGGGTTTGCTGGGTTTTGTGGGAATGAAGGGTGAAAGCCTTTTAGGTTAGGATATCTTTGCAGTAGAAAACCGTTTAGGAGCATGGTTACAGGATGCATTTCCTGGGGAAAATTTCTGGGTAGGATTTTTGGTATGCTGGTTTAGAGTATTCAGTATTTTTGGGTGCAAAACCGGGTAGCTTAGGGGACACGCTTCACGGTCGGTCTTGCCTTTCTTGCCCACTGAAACTTTCCTTCCAAGGCAAATTCTATCCTGACCCTCCTGACACACGAATTCCAAGTAATCGGGGATTTTTTGGGAGCACAGGCGCGTGTTCTTAGAACCGCGTGGTCTCACTCTCCACGGGCTGGGCTTACCTCAGCTCGTGTCAAAGAAACACACTCAGATTCTCTTCCACTTTAGGTCGCCTTTTTCTAAAATTTCTTCTTTTTGTTCGCTAGGCGACCAGATGGGACCCAAGAAGAATGCTCCCAAGAAGCCTGTAGGAAGCTCGTCCTCCCGTCAAGACAAAGGGAAGGAGGTGATGGCCGAATCCCCGATCCCCAACTTTGGGCCAGCGGTGGAACAGGAGCTCGAGGTGGCCCCTGACGCGTTCTTTGAGGTGGAGAGGATCGTCTCAAAGATTACCGACCAGGCGAAGGTCAACAAAATATTCCTCTCCCACAACATCGGGCTGGGGAGAGCATCAGTGATTGCCCGACCTCCCGCAGAGGGCGAGCGGAGCTGCGTGCCGCTTGATGAGGCATTCTCGGCCTGGAGCGACGAGCATTTTAAGGCGGGGGCCTTCCTCCCGTTGGATCAGTATTTTGCTGACTTCCTCAATTACGTGAAGTTGGCCCCATTCCAGCTCCCCCCCAACTCTTATCGGCTATTGGCGGGGTTAAGATATCTATTCTTGAAATAGGAGTGGGAGGTCCCCACTCCTGCAGGATATTTTGTACTTTTTCTACCTCAAGACCAGCCCCGAGCAGCGGGGGTGAGGCGACGGGTCTTATTACTTAACCCGGTTCCCCAACACGGCTGCGGTCATCGAGTTGCCCAGCCACCCCAACGACTTCAAAGATCAATTCTCTATGTCGACGGGGTTCCGAAACTGCGAGCTCCACTACTTCAATCGTCCTCGTAAGTGCTTTCCAACCTTAGCTCATAAGTTAAGTATCGTTTAGCTCCTCCTGTATCCCTTTCTGACTTAGATTAATCCTGCAGCTATCTTCGCGAGGACAGAGAAATCTGTGACCCTCGGGGCTCAGTACGAGACACTGACGGGCTTGCCCCCCAGTGAAAAGGATTACTGTGTACTCGTGACAGACGAGACGATGGTGACCTGTAAGCTGATCTTCCCAAATCAGACTCTGAACCTAAGGAGGCTCCAGGCGCTTCCCCCTGCTCGCGATACTAGGCCTGCCATCGTGGAGGGGGTCGCGGGGGACGAAGATGAGGAGGACGATGAGGACGAGGTTCCCCTCGTGAGGAATAGGAAGTGGGCGTTGGAGGTCGCCCAGAGAACGGATGAGGAGAGGATCCAGTCCGGAGAAGCTGCGGGTTCTTCTGGCCAAGGTAACCCCTACATGTTTAGGAATTTAGATAGGGCCATTGCCGACCCCCGGCTAGCTAGGTTCAATCCCAGACAGCTCGTCCAACGTCACCGAAGTGATTCGGACCTGGATACAACCCTGCTTCACTGTGTCAACCAGCTCGTGCTGGATTACCAAGATAGCCGACCTAGGGGTACCGTAGTCGTAGATAACACCCTAGCCTTTAGGTCGATCCTATTTGAGGAGTATGGGACCAACCTTCGGTCATGGCCATCACTCTGGAGGGGTGCCGTAGCTCCAGGACTTAAGGCAGTATGTAGAAGAATCTAGCCCGGAACCAGAGTCGGATCCAGAACTTGCGCCAGCTCGGGAAATAATCGACTTAGATTCTCCCGCAGGAGCTCTGGGGCCGATGGTCGTAACCATAGGTTCTTCTTCTAGCTCGGGGGGTAGGATCCCTTTTAGTATATATATATATATATACTTGAACTTCTCTTTTTCCCCCTTTGTTTTTGTTTTTGAATGGCTGCTAACTTGTGTACTAACCATATCTTTGTTTTGACAGAAGAGATGTCTCAGCCCGGAGGGAGTCTTCGAGCTGCGTTCGCCGGGGGGAATCCCTCAGCTGGGGCCTCTAGGCCCAAAATGAAGAAGCCCCGGACTTTCAAGAAAACTGCCGGGACCCCGACCAAGTCTCCTGCAAAGGAGAAAGAGTAGCCTCCCGCCGCTCAGGTCGTGGGAACTGTTCCTCCTGCCGCAGGGGGGAGCAGCATGCCCCCACCCCCTCCGCGAGCTCCGGCCCTCGTCCGGGACACAGGGGCGGAGCCCGGGACTTCGGAAATTTCAACCTCCGAGGTGCGCATCTTGGTTGATCACCAGGACCTAGAGAAGATTCCAAAGGCCTTCCGGGGGACGGTGTATGAGTCGGTGAACTACGCCGTCAGCCATATATACAAGTTCAATGAGAAGGAGCTCAGGGCCATCGAAACCAGGAGCCCGGTGGGCGTGCTGGAGTCTTCACTGGGCATGGCCCTAACGGTAAGCTAACCTCAATCTTTTATGGTTTTTGACTATCATGCCTTGCCCTGTTTTTTCTTTCTCCCTTCTCTTTTTTTTTTAAGGCATGTGTCTCTCCGTTTTCGCAGAGCGCCGTTGCCCTTCATCGGAGCATAGCCAGGACCAAGGCCCAGCTCGAGGAGATGTGGAGCGAGCACCAGGTGGTTGTGGACAACCACCAGACCTCCTTGCAGGCGGCTACGGACGCTCTGGCGGCTGCGCAGGCCGAGCTGAAAGAGGCCCGTCCCAAGCTACAAGAGCTCGAGACCACCAAAGCCGCCCTCGCCACCTCGCGGGCCAACCTAGACACTGCGAAGGCCGAGGCCAAGGCTGCCCTGGAGGCCGAGCACGCAACTTCAGGCACCGCCATGGAGGACATGTTCTATCATTGCTGGGCCTATAATCAGGACGCCGACTTCTCCTTCCTGGCAGCGGACGTCTGGGAGCCCTTGCTGGAGAAGTTCAAAGCTCACCTCGAGAAAGAAGCACCTTTCGAGGCCGGGGAAGTCTCTGGCGCAGCTGAGCAGGGCGAGACGGTGACCTCCAAGGGGCCAACTGGTGGAACCTAGGGCCTTTCCATTCTGTCCCCACTCTTTATTATTTATTTATTTTTTTGTTGTAACTTTTGCATGAGGTGTTCCCACCTCGAGACAATTAGTTTTTACCTTTGAATTGATTAACTTCCTTTTGCCTCTACGC